>NW_010528413.1:0-15040 GCF_000687285.1 Phaethon lepturus | reverse complement strand
TTCTGTGATTCTGTGATTCTTTTCATAAACCCAATTTTTCTATAAAGCAATGGCACGGAAAAAAACCCATCATATTAATCCTTTTAATTAATAACCAAAACAATGGTAATAACAACAGCTCTTCTTACATCTTCAGAGACAGCCCCTGAAACCTTCTCTCCTTGTCAGACTATATCCTGAGTTTCAAATCCTCAAAATCCACACACCAGAAACTTTTGGTGGCAATGTAATATTTACAAAGTTAAAGTGGCATTACAAGCATATACACAGCATACCATAGATTAAATCACATGTATGAAATTAATGAGAAAAATAGGACTTCTTCTGTGTTATGCAACTGGGATGCATCGACCCACGCAGCTCACAAGTCTGGTAGGACACTTTATTCAGTGCACTGAGTACACAACAAAACACAATGGACAACCTGGACTTTTATCATTACAGCTTATGCTAGCTGAGTCTCTGCATCACCAGCTGAAATTCCTTGTAGTATCCAAAGCTTATCTACCCAATGAGTTCCATGAGTCTCTTAATTCTGTTTATTAATGTATACCAATCAGACACGAACCCACCACCCACAAGTGTCACAAAGTCTTTGTTGTCAGCAAACTCTAATTACCTCCACATGTGTAACAAAGGCAGAATAGAACTAGAATTTTTTTGTTAGATTGTTTCTACATCTTAATAAAGAAACACAGAACAGAGGAAGAGGTTTTTTTAACCAGATTCTCAAAAAAAACCCAGGGAATTGACCTTGGATGATCTTGGATGGAGAATATGCCTAACATAAGACAGAATGGAGTTTGAAAAATTTGGTCCTTCAACACCTTGTACTTCAGTTCAATTTCACAAAAACCCAAGCAGCAATGCAGTTTTCTCTCTCTCCAAGCGCCTCAATGAACAAGAAGCTAAGTTCCTCAAACTTCAATTGTTGCTCAATTAATATTTGCAAAATAAGGTTTTCCCAAAAAAGTCACTCTTGAAAAACCTTACTGACACAAACAGAATATTGTACTAAGTGTATCCAAAACAAAATGGGCAGTACAACTATAGCCATTGCTGTGACAAAGTGCTGTCCACTGGAATTTTTTGTGGTAGTAATTCTTTGTGGTAGCCAAAGATTATCCGTTCAGTGATTTTCATGAGCTACATAAATCCTTGCTCCATTTTTTCTCTCATAATCTAAACCAAATTTCATTCTTGATGTAAAATTAAGCGATACACACACGGAAAGCCTCACAGAAACACCTTGTGTTTCACCTTGACAAAATGCAGCACAAAAGTCTCCAAAGGAATTTGACTCTGAGTTAAAACATCAAGATTATTCAAGACGGTATTCTACATCCCCTTCTTCTAAAGTACCTATAGTGTAGCATATAAACCTTATTGTGTATAAGCTTATAACATCCTGTTTATGATTTAATGCAAATTGTACAAGCTTTAACACAACACTGAGAAATAAAGAAAATATTACATCAAAGCTAAGTTACTATTAATACTAATGACGTGGGTATAGTGCTCTTGCCTTGGTACAGGGTGATGAACTAGATGACCTTTTGAAGTCCCTTCCAGCCCTACTCTCTATAAATATTAAATTAAACTATAAATACATCACGGCAGTGACTCTCAGTATTGAATTAGTGCTAAATCAAATTAACCACCAATAATAATCAATCCTTATTTAGTCTAAGGAATCGTCTGTCTCTCCAAGTATAGTATAAATCTCAACTAAAGAATTCTATCAAAGCAAATAAAAGCTGGAGTTTGAATAGGTAAGTAAATTAATAATGGGAGCAAATAATTTAGTGTCTAGAATACAACCAGAGCTAATTATAAAGTTTCCTTATTACACACTGATCAGTTTTCACAGGTACATCTTTTCTTCTCTTTTTAAGGAGGACGCTTAATATCTTTTCTTCACAAGAAGTCATATGTGATAATGATTAGAGATGTCGGAATTCACCAATTGTTATTACAAAGTGGTACTTAGGAAAAATTGGATAATTTTTTGTTTTCCCTATTTGCACTACAAAGCAAACATAAAGAAGGCACTCTAGGGGCAAATTCTGGCATTATTGTAGATAACTACCTAGTTCCTATTGATTCCTTCCATGATTTCAAAATATCTTTTCTATTCTTGGACATCAGCAGAAAATTATACTCCACAAAACAAAGTGGAAAATGGATCAATTTTAGGTCCAGAAAAAATTCTCTAATAGTTCTACACACTATAGTTTATAGTATGTATTTATATATAGAGAGAGGGTATAATTTGTAGATTATTCCTAATTTATAATTCATGCTCTAAGATATGTTTCCTGCAGCAAGGCAAAAGCTGGAGCTTTACTAATGAAGTGTAGTGCCACTTACCGCTAGTAAGGTCAAAGGTCATCCCTATTTTCCCTCCCTCCATTGCTATTAAAATTATTTTCACCCATACAGCTGTTGCACTAAGTCTGGGTATCAGCTACAACAGGTTAGTTATGATGCCACACTGTTTCTATTTCAGAATCAATCAAAAGATTCACATACTTTTTTCAACTATTTCCATATCATTAATTAAACAGCCACTGTGATTTTGCAACCCTGCTCTGAAATCAATTTTAAGAGCAGTGCTAATGGGAAGCTTTTATGTCAGCTGATAGACAACTAGTCTGAGGGGTAGATGTGTCATCATTCATGTCTTGAAGTCTTCCTTTTTTTAAAAGTCACAGGTAGAGGTGTAAGGCTGCAATTTTATATTGACATCAGGATCTGCTTTGAAAATGTACTTTGCAGACACCCCAGACAGAGAATAGCCCAATCTCAGGAAAATTTTGTTCAGACAGCTCAGGAGTTATAAAGTGAACCTCTTTCATCAGATAACCTGAAGTGAAGCCTCCAGGACAGACTAACACAGTAAAGTAATCCCCTCTTTTCCTAGAATCAAGTTTTGTTAGAAGTTCAGAGATACAAGCTGTAGGGAGAACACATGCTATGTTTTGTTTTAAGGAATCAAGAACTGTAATCTACACAGGAAACATTTTCAAGGAATGTGTCAAGACCACTGACAAGTGTGGAGGCCAGCAGGAGAACATCAAGGCCACTGAATGACTGTGTGTAGACATAATGTCAGCACTGGGAACACTGGCTGAAGTCAGTGATCTACAGTGCTGAACTGTGTTTCTGGGGCAATGATAGAAAGTTCAGTTGTTTGGTTGAAAGTTTCAAAAGAGACTGCCAGCCCAGAAAATAAAGGGCAGAAAAAGTAAACTGCTTGAAAAGAGGTGTATAAAAACAAAGTAAAATTCAAGGAGGCAGTGAGAAATGGAACCCAGCTCCGAAAGCCAGAACTCCAAACATATTCCTATCCTAACAGAGTACAGGGAGAAGCTGTGAAGCACTGTCAATTGATTTCACACTGGTACTTCAAATGACCACAATTTTGGAGAGCTAGAGGACTTTTGTTCTGACTCACACAAAGCATCTGATACAAAAGAACACATATCCAGCCAATATAATTTCTTTAGAAAGAGACATTGAGCAATAATAGCATTTCACTTCTAACTGTACCAAAAGCTTTCTTTTTACGGGAATAGCTGACTGCAATTTCAGAGAAATTTCTTACAAGCACTGAAATATGGTACAGAGACTTGGGGGGGATGGGAATACTTCTGATGCGGAGATGTGTAGCTAATGAATACCCTCAAAAGAACCACATTTTTCATATACACATCTGCCTTCGGTTTTATTTCGGCCACCATGTGTTCTATTTATTTCCACAGGATAAAGACAATATTATGCATAAAAAAATGGGAAATATTTGTCTTTCCTCCAGTGTTTATGATTTAAAGGTGAATTAGTATGCAATAGGGCTAAACGGGAATATGCTTACTAGTAACTTTTCCAAATGTCTTTTACAGTTTTTGAACAGTGACACCAAGCTGTTCATAACACTTGCACGACTTCCAGTATACTCTACCACATCGTATTTATTCATAGGATGTTGATCCATTTTGAATAATTTCATGCATATCAATGCCCATATTTGTTTCAGGCACTCCAATAGCACATGCTTCATTGCTGAGTGTTAGTCCAGGGAGATTGTCTTTTGTCAACACTCCTTCCACATTCCATAGTTATGAATTGTATCATTTAATTTCATTAATTCTCTCTACACTGACTATCTTTCAAGAGTACACATTAAGGTGGTAAAATTATGCTACAGAAATTGAAATCCTGAGGTATCCAGCATAGAATCGTAGAATAGTTTAGGTTGGAAGACACCTTTAAAGGTCATCTAGTCCCACCCCCCCTGCAAAAAGCAGGGACATCTTCAACTAGATCAGGTTGCTCAGAGCCCCGTCTAACCTGACCTTGAAGGTTTCCAGGGATGGGGCATCCACCACCTCTCACTCTGCAACCTGTGCCAGTTCCTTCACCATCCTCACTGTGAAAAATTTCTTCCTCATATCCACTCTAAATCGATCCACTTTTAGTCTAAAACTGTTACACCTTGTCCTATCACAACAAGCCCTGCTAAAAAGTCTGTCCTTATCTTTCTTATAGATCCCCTTGAAGTACTGGAAGGCTGCGAGAAGGTTTCCCCTGAGCCTTCTCTTCTGCAGGCTGAGCAAGCCCAACTGTCCCAGCCTGTCCTCTTCGGAGAGGTGTTCCATCCCTTGGATCATTTTTGTAGCCCTCCTCTGCACCTGTTCCAACAGGTCCATGTCTTTCCTGTGCTGAGGGCTCCAGAGCTGGATGCAATACCCCAGTGCGAAGAAGACAGAGCCAGGCTCTTTTCAGTGGTGCCCAGTGGCAGGACTAGAGGCAATGGGCACAAGCTGAAATATAGAAGGTTCCCTCTGAACATCAGGAAACACTTTTTTCCTGATGGGGGTGGTGGGAAGGCGGCGGTACGCTTCCCTTGACCTTCCTTTTCTGGCTGACATGCCTGTAGAAGACCTTATTATTCTTTGCATCCCTTGCCAAGCTCAGCTCCAGCTCCTTGGCCCTCCTGACTTCATCCCTACACAAGCAAGCAGCGACCCTGTACTCATCCCAGGATACCTGTCCCTGCTTCCACTGCCTGTGCATTTCCTTCTTGACCTTTAGTTCGCCCATCACGGTCTCCCCTCATCCATGTTGGTCTCTTGCCTTCCTTTCCTGATTTCTTACACTCGGGGATCGAGAGCTCTTGCATTCTCTGGAAAGCATCCTTAAAGATCTGCCAGCTCTGTTCTGCTTCCTTGCCCCTGATGGCAGTTTCCCCTGGGGTCATATTGACGCTACTTCCTGAAGAGATGGAATTTTGCTTTCCTAAAATTCAAGGTCCTGACTTTACTCTTTGCTTGCCCCCTATCCCTCAGGACTGTGAACTCCACCAGTGCAGGATCACTGCAGCCCAGGTTGCCTTCAATCTTGATGTCGCCAATTAGCTCATATGCATTGGTAACCAACAGGTCCAGTATGGCATCTCCTCTGGTAGGGCTGTCTATTACCTGGCACAGGAAGTTATCCTCCATGCACTCCAGGAGTCTCCTGGAATGCCTACAGCTCACTGTGCTACTTTTCCAGCATATGTCCACGTGGTTGAGGTCCCCCCCAGCAGGACCAGAGCCTGCAAGCGCAATGCCTCCTGTAGCTGGAGCGAGAAGGCTTCGTCAATAGACTCCCCTTGGTCAGGTAGCCTGTAGTAGACACCAACCACAAGGTTCCCTTTGTTGCCTTGGTCCCCAATTCTTACCCATAAGCTTTCAACCTGCTTGTAGCTATTCCTTAGAGACAGCTCTTCACACTCTGCATTTTTTGACATGGAGGGCAACACCTCTGCCCTTCCATCCTCACCTGTCCCTTCTGTGAACAGCCTGTAGCCATCCATAGCCACACTCCAGTCACAGGATTCGTCCCACCAAGTTCCAGCAACGGTGACCAGGTCATAGCTTTCAAGCAGCACGGTGGGTTCTAACTCCTCCTATTTATTGCCCATGCTGTGTGCATTGGTGTAGAGGCACTTCAGCTGGGCTGTCGGCCATGTCACCCTCTTAGAGGAACCTCCTTTAATTCCTCTGAGGTCTTTATCTGGAGCAAGAGGCTGAGGGGCCTTGCTAGCACCCCGTCCCTAGTGGATGACAACCAAATTTCTTTGCTTTTTTACCTCTTTTCACATAAGTTATTTGAGGACAAGAACTTGGCAACTGATGTTATTATTGCCCTTGCAGAATTGTTTCCCTGTAGTAAGGGTCACAAGGAACAATTTGATGCAAATGTGATTCTCACTTTATGCTACCCTTCCTTGGTAGGAAGGATGGAATTGAAACCCATAAACGTTCAAACTTGGAACCTGTTTAATAATTTTTCTTTATTCTGTCTTCCACAAGTTAGTAATGCAGAATTTCACAGCTATCTGGAGCAGAGACAGTATTTCTCATTTCATTTATGCCATCCTGTCAAATTAAGACAGGATTAATTAAGTCCTAGATTCCTTCTCTTCTTCATTCCTTCTCATAGCCCTTGTTTTTTGATCAAGTGACAAACAATCCTGCATTTGTTACCACATGTACTACCATATCACTAACATGTTTGGCAGAAGGCAACAGCATGTTGTACATCTGTGCACTTGAAGACTCAGTACACTAGACCCTTAGCACAGCCACACAATATACGTACTACTACATACTATATGTACATACATACTCTACATACTGGGTAGTCTCAACTACAGCACACACATTACTCTGTTTCTGAGTATCTTATTTATATATATTGCATACATATGAGTATAAGTGCTCAACTTTGAGCTTGCCCAGTTTTATAATCAATAATTACCAACTTCAGCTAGGAAACTCATGAATTACATCTCAATAAACCCTACATGACTAGCTTAAAAATGTAAGGTTCTTCTCATATTTTTTTTACTGTGATGTCCTGTAGCATTTCTATTTAAGCTTTTTCCCACAGAAATGAAGGCTTTAAAAAAAATTGAAATCCAAAGCTTAGCTAATTGCAATAAAAAGACAATGTACAGAAAGAAGTCTACTGTTGGTAGCACGGTCTCCATAAGAGATAATTTGATCTGGAGAGCTTTATACAGACACAATTCTTCAAGTATCCCAATAGGCTTATGTTGCACATCACTACACAGCTGTCCACAGCATACCTACCCTTATGTCACAACGATCAGGGATTGTAAAGAAAATACTAAATACCAGACGGCAATGGTTTCACAAAAAATTACAAAACTGTTACTGTCGGTATACTAACATCTGCATGAAAAAGATACATTTTCCTTTCTCTCTCCTCCTCCTATTCTTAAGCCTTTACTTTGCTTTTTCCTGGGGTTTGTTCAGACTGTAATGACAAACCTGGTATCACTTAAGTATCCAGGCAAACTAAAGACAGACTGAATTGGTGCAGCAACATACAAAATTAATCAGAAATCTGTTCTCACGCCTACAAAGAATCAGTGGATCTTCTGTCTTAACGAAGCTTTGGTTTTCAGTCAAGGGGAATAAGAAAAGGGAAACAGGGAACCTCTGTGTCTCATTAGAAACACAAAAGTGATTCCAGCACAGCTCATCAGTGTTCAAAAGCCATCACTTCAGTATGCTGCCAGCTCTGCCTTTCCTTTTTCTTTTTCTTTTCATGCTGAACTGACAACTTTTACTCCATCCGCAAAGAGGCTGACAGGTGGAGCAGCAGCTGAGGAGCTGCAGGCATTTGGCTGCCTGTAGCTTGCTGCTGGTGTCCGAGAACTTCTCTTCACTCTGGTGTTCATCTCTCAGGAGAACATGGGAAGTCAGCAACACAAGGCCAAGTCTTTTCTACTGCAACTGCACAAATGGTGCAAAAGAAGCCAAAAAGGTTATGACAACTTCATCATTCCCCATTATTTCCAAAATACTGATATGCATGTCTCGCTCTTGAATTAGACAAACATGACAGAGAAGACTCTATTGCCTCTAAATGGTTTGACAAGAAAGGAAGTGTGTTGAAAATCCACCTCAACCACAGGTTTAACATTTAAGTGTGATTACTTCTTAGCCTTAACAACCTGGTAGGTAACAGCAGATATGCCACTTTAGAGCAGACAGCTCTTTTCAAAAGTCTGGACCAAAAGTGAGGACTACATTTTTTTTATCTAGCATGATGACTTTACTATCTAACACTGTCTCCAGTCTACTAGAGAGATAAAAATGTGAATCCCTGAAAGCAAGAAACAAAAACCCAAGGCAGTCTTGGTGGAGAGCAGGTAAACATAACATGCCCTAAACATACTGCAAGTAGCTGGTACGAGGTACATGCATGTTGAGAGCAAAAAGCAGAGGCTGCATCTTTCACCTCAGCCACCTTCAATGCCTTTTCTGCTTCTCTGTTCCTAAACTCTTACTAGAATCCTCCAGGACAGTTACCCATTCAATCATCTGTGACATGCAAGTCTGTTCATTCCACTTGCAAATGTGCAATACTGACAGAAATAACTGTCACAATATTTATTTCCAAAATGAAATGAAAAACTGTGAATCCAAAAGCTGTGTTAAAACATAGCACAATACATGATTTAATGTGTCTCTGAACATAGAAGAAATCTTCTACTCCAATCAGGGGAACATGCATAGGACTGGCAATCAGGACGTCCTCAGCTTCTTTCCCATTTCTGACATTCTTGTTGGATAATACTTGGTTGAAGGAAGACTCCAAGGATGAACAAGTTTCACTGCTGCAGTTTTTCTGTACTATATGCTAGTGACCTGCTTAGCTTCCCTAAATTTATCATGTAAGAAGGCAGCTTTATATAAAAATATAGTTACTGCAGTTTGTAACCTGTCTGGAGATCCATAGAAAACAGGTATTAAACATCCACCCCTCTCCAGGAACCAACTTTTGCTAGATCTAGAGCTAGAGGATATAGCCTAGCTAAATTCTACACATCATCCTGTTATCCAACATTAACAGAAATTATAAACTGAATTCAGTTCAGCTGTGTGCTCTTGCCCATTTTCACTGTCTGCTTTATTTCCCACATTAGGTTATATTTGGCACATTCACACAATTCGATGACATTCAGAAGCTGCTCACCTCTGTCTCTTCATACCTTAACCTCTGCTCGCCTCAATGCCAAACAAAACACAGACAGGCAGTCATTCTGTCTTTGCTCTGCCCATTTGCCAGTAAAGGGTTTAAGTACATTTGACAATTTCAGTGAAATCTGAAGGTTGAAGTTTAAGAGTAGCCAGGTAAGTAAATTACCACAAGGTTTACGAAATTCTGCAGCTAAAGACAGAGACGAAAACTCACATGCACCAAAGGGAAGGAAAACTCAGCCTCTATTTCTTCTGTCTGTTAGCCAGCTACTGGGAACTATTTCCCAAAGGCAGCCTCGCCGCCTGGCCCATGGGCAGCTGTGGAGCAGCAGTGAAAGGACAAGGGTGCTCCAAGAGGAGAAGTGACAGGTGTCCCCGCAGTCAACTTCCTGGGGAAGCCCCGCCCCTTCTGGCTATCACATGACCCCCGTGCCCCAGAAGTCCCTCCCCTCTTCCAGTCACATGGTACATTTACTCCACCCCTTTCTGTTTTTGGGGGGGGGGTCACCATTTTGTAAAATGTCATACCCCACATGATCACAGAGCGCCTTGTGATTGGTCAGCAGGACCAGCTGCCGCTGCTCGCTTACCCCGAAGTTTGCCAGCACGGGAAGTCCTATCCCACTGTGCCCACGAGGCCACTCTTTCGTTTCAGCTGCCAGTTTATGGTTGAGAGCCACCATTTTGTAAACTGTGACACCCCATTGTGTTTTCATGTGATCAGCTCTCGGTCCTCGCACCTCCCTCACGGTCAGGAGAGGGGCACGTCCAGGGGCAGTGGGGGTGAACAGCCCTTCAGCTCGGCAGTACTGGAGCGGTGCCCAGGGCACAGTCCTGCACAGGACAGCAGCTCCTCCTCCCCTGCCCTCCCCTCACCATGGCTCTACAAATATATGTCTAGGCATTTTAATTGCTTTACTACATTTAGAGACCTAAATTTAGTTATCTACGATGCTGCTGAAAGACACTGAGTAGATTCAGTTCTGTGCTCTGGTGGTTACAATTCATTGTGTCAGGATGGGATGAACCCAGTCCTAGAAATACAGATTTTATTTTGTACTTCAGCACTACAGATGCCCTTTTATTTTGACAAATAGGGCATTTAATCTCACAGGTTATAATTATATGAATGAATGTTGAATTGCTTATTGCAGTATACATATCTTTCAGAGACTCCTTAAAACATAATGACTGCCAAATTACTCTGGAGAAAATGATGTTGCAACACTGTAGCAACAATGTAGCTCAATGAAATACCTCCGAGGAAGGGAAGATTACTCTAGGTTGAATCATAACTGCTTTCAGTCTCTCAGACTCGCAATCTCATATCCACAAGCACCAAGATGTGTGTAAGGAGTCTGACAAGCATCCTGGCCCTAAGACACCTGTATCCTGGTAGTCTGTCCAGGTTTGCTTCCAATGACATGGAGGACAAGGGGCATCAGTTTTCAAGTTGCTTCCCACAATTGTTGGGTTTTTCTTAGGAGTGTCCTTATTTTGGATGTGTTTCATCCTACCCTTCAGGAGCTGGCAGTGATTAAACTCTCTATCCTGTCCCACCTCTGCGAGTCATCAGGATTTAGTCACTGCCTCTGTTTCAAATCTGCTTGTCCTGAGAAATTGCAAGTAGATGTGTGCTAGGATCTTGTTGACCTGCTACTGTAGTTGTTAGCAACACATACGATTTTCATAGCCCTTCGCCTCCCGGCATTTTTACCCATGTGTTCACATTCACTCTCCCTTCATATCAACATAAATGTTTTTAATGACTTTCCATAGGCCTAGAAGATTCCTGGGTTTCTAATTTTCTAATACATTCTAGGCACTTAGGTACCTGCTGGCAATAAAATGACAGCTGCCTTTTATGATTCATAAGTTTTCTTCTGAAAAGTCTCCCAAGCTTCTGGTACTGCCCCTCAGTACTTCAGCATTATATCAGAGCAAACTTTCCACCTTCCTGTCTCAGAATTGCAAAAGAAGATAACAATTCACTTCTCTTTATGCAGTCACTACATCTATAAATTCTAATCTGATCCAGTGTTCATATACTATCACTATTTTATTTGATTCCGGTCAGCTTTATGGTGGGCCTTCCCAATTTATCATCTTCCATTACCCACATTATAGTATTCCTTTTTATGCAAGATAAATTGGAAAAATGTCTGCCACTGATAGGACAGACAGAAAGCAAGCTGTTGAGTAAGAAAAAAAGTATTTCTTTCACTTTTAAATAACATTCTAAGTACTCCTTCTGCGAGTTGTCATAATACACTTTCACTGATGGTCCTGCTACATATTTGTCAAAGTCTACCTTGGCTAATCAGAACTTTGTTGGTTATAATAGAGATGTCACCTGACATCAGAAAAGATCTTGACCCAAGTTCTACATGCAGTATTTATAGTTAGGAGTGGCAACTGGCTCTCTCCTCAGATTAGCAGCATAGTGATCACTGGCAGGTAGTAAATACAAAGTTTAGTTCACAGATCCCTTTAAGGAGAAAGTCAGGATGTTGAAAACAGCTTTTCAAAAATCATGCAGACATTTTTAATGAATTAATATTAATAAGAAGAAACTTACTTTCTGCACGATTCTACCACAGAGCATGTTTCATACCATAGTAGACATTCAAACCACTTCAAAAAGCACACAATGTTTGTATCTTTAGTCTTACATTCTGTTACTATTATTCAGCTGGAGGAAAAATATTTCATAATAGGAAAAAAAGAAACTATTCAAATACTTAATCATCAGACCATTAAGATAATTTGGAAAGTTGTTTCAGAACCATTAGTATGATCATAAAAATCTACCGATAAAAGTGCAAGAATGTAAGCCCTGAAATACAGACAAATTAAATCATTAAAGAGATATCAAGCAGCCTCTCCATGCCTTTGTATTCGTTAGGATTGTTGTCTTCCACAGCAGTCCTGAAATGTCATCCAGTTTCAGATACTATAGTTCACACAAAGGTAAAATAAACAGGCAGTTAAAATGTGTTCCCTAGGCTTCTGCATGTCCCTAGTACACCCCTCATACCCTTACAGCCTACAAGAAAGCTTAAGAACAGAGATATTTGTTAGACAAAAGGAAATTCCATTTTTCAGAATTGTTGCATCTTAATAGAATCTTATGAATCAGGCACCCAGGTAAAAGAAAACATCGTTCCAAGGCAAGCACACCAATGTGACAGAATTAATATAAAGCTTCTTATTTCCATCATGTCTTTGGTTACAGCCTTCTCTTCTGTCAGACACAATTTCCTTATTCACTGAGGAATAAATTAGTACTTCATTACTTGCTATAGAACACAAAACTCTAAGGAGGGAAAAAGCACTTAATAGTAAACTGAACAGCAACCAAAATCTCACATAGGAAGTTTAAACTGTTGAATAGTTTAGCAGTTCATTCATATATACTTCTTCTGAAATCAACAGTATGAAAGTAAAATAATCTGTACTTGTTTGAGAACAATGTGTTCTAATAACTATTTTCAACAGAATAGTAAAGTTATAATTATGTTTAGGTTTCATCATAAGTCTTTCAGAGAAAAATCACTCCAAATAAATCTTATAAAATGATAAAAATACTCACTGATAATGTTTAGCCATGTAAACAGTGACATTTTTATGTGACCATTAAAACATGAAGAAACAAAATTAATAATAAAAATATCATTTAAACAGTTTCAGTAGTTCTAAATATATGAAAAACATAGTATTTACAAGAAGAATTCAATGTTTTATTCAACTCTAGTCCTTGTTTCTTTTAAAGTGCTTTCTTGATGCCTCATGTAAGCTGTAAGCGTCCTGGTTTGTAAGCCAGGTTGCCACTTGGCTTCTGTTCAGCCCATTTCTGTTGGCCTTTTAGCAGCTTCTAACAGAGGATTTATACCCCCAAAGCTTACCACCCCCCAGGAGCACAGCTAACTTCTTTTAGAAGTGGTGGCATAGACAGGTTTGCCAATCAGCAGTTACTACACACACATAAGAAAGGAAACACTGGACCATCAATTTAGGTCATGTACAAAGAAACTTTATTACAGGGTATGAGAAGAGTTGGTTGCCTGCCGAGCTTCTCCATCTTTTTTCCTTTTTCTCCTCAGGCACTGCTGTCTCTTCTATGCTGGTTCTCCTTCCTTTGATTGCTGCTGGACCACACAGGAAGGTGAATAGACCATGACAAACCTCAGTCACTTAGCTGGAGCTTTTGAAACTCTCTATAAGTAAACTGACTTAAGGAAACATATATAGCACCAAACTGCACACCATAATGGCCCTACAGATAGCTGTAAGCTCCTCCACCACCATGGGGAAAGGGAGTTCATCCCACCGCCACCCACCCTCTCTGTGTGAAATTGCTGCAATGGCGCCCTTCTAGCACAGACGGAAAGGGGAGGTTGTCCTGGCAGCCAATCACAGGGCTACCTGAGAACACATGGGGTATGACAGTGTCACAAAAAGCCATCAGCCAATCACAAAGCAGTATGAAAACATGTGAGTTACAACATCTTACAAAATGGCGGCTTTCTGCCATAAAATGGTGGCTGAACAAAATGGCGGCCCCGAGTATGTAGTAGGAAGGGGCTTCCTGGTGTGAGGTACTTCTGGGTAAACTGGACGGAGCAGCTGGTCCTGCCAGCCAGTCACAGGGCACTCTGTCAACATGTGGGGTATGACATCGTACAAAATAGAGACCCCCACAGGGCCAGAAAGAGATGGAGTAAAGAAACCATGTGACTGGAAGAGGGGAGAGGCTTCCGGCGCAAGGAGGTCATGTGAAAGCCAGTAGGGGCAGGGCTTCCAGGGAACATTGTGGGCGGGGGCACGTCTCACTCCTCTTAGATGAAGACTGTCCATACGCTACTTAGATCATACAAGACAGTTAATTCCTCTTTCCCAGTTTTTAGACCAAAGATAAGGTAAAGCTGGGTGGGACACCTTAGGAATAGGAGGGGGTAGAGTTTAGGAAGAAGAGCTCCAAGTACCACAGAGGTAAAAATGCAGGAAAGACAAACACACGAACATTTTGTTCTTTCATGTTAAAGCCATTAAACAGTGAGGGATTTATTCCAACAGAAATAAGGGAGCACACTTAACATTCTCTTACTGCAAGACTCAAAACTATTTTCTATCAAAGCATCAGTTTACCACTAACATTATCTGGTGGAATGGGACACATATTACAAACGCCTCTTTTCAGAAGCTACAATCCAATTCCTGAAACAGATCTATCACACCTTATTTTTTATAACATTTCTTAATAAGTTCCTAAGTAAAGTAGGAACATCTAGGGAGGTTTTTTGTTAATTCAAGAAGAAAAAAGAACTATTCTGAAAAGCAGACCAAGCATTTTAACTTAACAGAAGTACCTTCTTCTTTCTTTCTTGCCAACCAGTGAAATGGGATTACTTTAACAGCTTAACAAATAAAATATTAAATTCTGTGTTTCAGTGTACATACAGTTCAATTCACCTCCATCAAGCAAACTTTTTTTCTGCCTTAGTCAGACACTGTCATAGAATAAACTGTTTGAAATTTAGGTGAGGTCCAAGCAATAGCTAACTTCTAGTAACTGACAGAAAAAGTTACAGTACAGTAATCACAACAATTCCACAATTCATTGTCTTTAACCTAGAATAAATCTGGATTAGCCTTTACTAATTTGTGTACACCTACTAAAGTAGTTAATATCTATCTGCATTATCTAGTACCATCTGGAAATCGAAAGAACTCTTTGTACAGTGACTTCAGTATTACATATTTAAGAGCAAGATCTGTAATACAGCATATTTTGGACAGCTAGAAGTATTTTGGAATATATTCAAAACATACGTGAAAATCTGAGAATACATTTTAAAATTTGATTATTTACTGAAATTACAGAACTTAGGTCAGTCCAATCTGATGCTGTGTCAGGTCATATTGTCATATTGACATTGGACCAGCCATTTGGGAGACAGTCCTGAAGGACAAAGGGG
>NW_010528412.1:5832-34112 GCF_000687285.1 Phaethon lepturus | reverse complement strand
CCCCCAAAGAATAGGGCAGGCAGGACAATTTTTCTGCTATCTTCCCCACCACACCCTGAACTCAGCAAGGTAGTCTGGAAAGCAAAGTTCAGTCGTTGAAACAAGTACTGATACTCATTCAAGATGCTAAGAAACTATTTCCTATTAAACAGATTAGAAGTCACATGTGAGGAAAGCAATTCTTAATGAACCTGTGAAGAGAGCTAGGCTTCCTACAAGACAAGATCATGTCTGAGTCTCTTGGCCTCTTGAGCACATATCAAAGGAAATTGAATAGAAACACTGAAGAAAAAAGAATGAGCTGCTCCAAACAAAATGACCTCAGAGGGCTGTGCTGATGAAGCTTGGGGAAGGGATGACAACATCCAAGGCAAAGTCAGTCCTGATGATCTTCGATGTGCAGGTACTTTTCACTCTCTTTAAAATGAAAACTAATAAATTGCTTTCCTACTCACTTTACATAGTTCTCAAACATTAAAGGCTGTGTCCTTAAAGGAACAGTTTCGCAGCCAAAAAAGTAAAAATGTGTGTAACACTGACCTCGGAAAAAATATCCCAAAATAAACACCCCTATGAATTGACCACAGCAAGCATCATTACATTCATACCACCTCTATGAACACAGAAGTACAATATAACCATCTGATATAAAGAAAAAAAAGAACGTTAAGATTACATTAACATCGAGCATACTTCCCCCACAACATGCCAGTGAAGGCAACAGTGTCCTACCTGTGACGAACTTCGCTTACACACAAAACTGCAAGTTCAAAGCCTCAGAAACAGACTGCAGAAGTGAAGTCATGCAGCAAACTAAACTCATGAGTACCTCACATGCTTTATAATGCCATCAGTCAGCACACAAAATATACAGTCAGCTCAATTAGGTGGGTTGTTGTCCTGGTTTCAGCTGGGATAGAGTTAATTTTCTTCATAGAAGCTAGTGTGAGGCTATGCTTTGGATTTGGAATGAAAATAATGTTGATAACACGGATGTTTTTAGTTGTTGCTAAGCAGTCAAGGACTTTTCAGCTTCCCATGCTCTCGCCTGGCAGCAAGAAGGCAGAAGGTACACGGGGAAGCTGGGAGGGGACACAGCCGGGACAGCTGACCCAGGCTGGCCAAAGGGGTATTCCATACCATATGACGTCATGTTCAGTATATAAAGGTGAGGGAAGAAGGAAGGAAGGAGTGAGGGGCATTATGCAGGACGGAGCCCTGCTTTCCTGAAGATGGCTGAACACCTGCCTGCCCATGGGAAGTGAATGAATTCCTTGTTTTGCTTTGCTTGCGTGCACGGCTTTTGCTTTACCTATTAAACTGCCTTTATCTCAACCCACGAGTTTTCTCACTTTTACCCTTCCAATTCTCTCTCCCATCCCACCAGGGGGGAGTGAGCCAGAAGCTGCGTGATGGTTTAACCCCAGCCAACAATTAAACACGACAGCTGTTTATTGAATTTGAGAGCACTGTACCACACATACAGATATCAAGGAGACGAGATAGTGCAGAAGATGGTTTTGCAGGGAGGGGAGCAAAGAAAATAGACCCCGTCTTCCCTGAAAACAAGATCAGACAGCTAACTAGAAAAAAGGCAATGAACAGAGAAAAAACAGATCCTCTGTCCCTCCCTAGATTCTTCCAAAGCACAGCCACGTGTGGGCCATGAAAAGGCCCACTGCTTCTCCCTGGCCAAGAGCTTGTGCGCTGAGCCAGGCTGGATGCCACCGTGCCACCTGGACAGTGCGTGCAGTTTGCTGCAGCACGCAGCCACCAGCTCCTGCCCACACCAGCCCTGAGCACGGGTCTCTGTGGCTACATCTTCAAATCTAAATTGAGAGAGAGAGCAAATGTTCTACTTTCACTTCTTTTCACTCCATCATGCAGACTTGCAACCTGATTACACTATGTGATTCTGCACACAGTTGTAACAGAACAACAGTGAAACCACACGTTTTAATTTCCTAGTCCTGCCCAAAATCTCAGCCACTAGTTATCAGAGTGAACATAAACCAACTAATCAGGACATAACAAAAAGTACTACCATATCCAACATCCTTTGTCATTGCTTTGCGTAAGTGTATGGTTTTGTTTCATTTTTTTAAATTAGGTACATAGGGAATACTTTAGTTTGGTGATGCCAAAGAAGGTCATTATTCTTCTCTACATTCCTTAACAAGTAATTAAATCCAGAGCATAATGACAAATCCAACTCCGGGAAGACTTCAACTACATGCACCGGAAGAAGTTAAATATTTCTCAAAGATGACAAACTCAGTATCTCTAGAAATCAAGTGTTGTCCTACAATACCTCTCCTTTAAACTTTTCAAAACCACTACTTACATTAGCTTGGATAAATGTTTAGGAAAGATGTCAGCTACGTTCATAAGAATACTCGATTTTTTACACTTTTTTTTTTTACCAGCACACACTTATTCTCATCTTCACTGTACAGTCCTCACACACACAGTTAATGCAGTGAATCAGCAATTATTTTTCTGGTGTCTCTAAGTGTCAAGATTAATTTCACTATCACTGGTAATAAAATGGTTTCAAATGACATCTTTAATCAGCAAGTAAGAATGCACTCCTCCAATAGAGACAAGCTGTCACAAAAGGTCACCAAAATGTGACAGGATGGAAATTACGTTTGTAACTTCAACTGAAATGTTAATTCCTCTTTAAGTGTTTTCTCAACTCTGTTCAGATTTTAAAGTAAGGAGATGTAGCTCTGCAATGAAGTTTCATTTCTAAACCAGTAGCATTTGTAAAAATTAGCTCTACAATCTCAAAAGCAAGCAGATATGTATATGCACACAAGTATTTTTTTTCTTCTATTTAACTTTCCACCACATGGTCAATCATTTGGTCTCTATCAATAAATTAACATTAAAAACTAGTATGAAAAGAAAGCATTTCACAACAGCAAGATTGTACTTTTGCCAAATATTAGTTTCAAAAAAGCTTTGTAGTTGATAGATTTATTCACATTTCTATCCACTTTTCCTTATGTCTCAGAGCTACATCCCAAATCACATAAAATTACACCTAAAAATAAGTCTAATTTGAATCACTGTTCCTTTAGCAGTCAAGTTGCACTACAGGTTTTCTCCTCATTGGCTGGTCTCATCTTCACATTAAACTACAGAGTAAATCCAGATATACGAAAATGCATGCCATTGTCATTTATCTTCCAATTATGTGCAGAGAGATTTAGCTATTCCAAAGAACTCTTGTTTTTAAAATACTCTGTTCCGTAAAGCCACCAGCACCTTTTGTATAAATAAGATATGGTCTGTATGTGGTTGTAGAAATATAGTCTTATGGTTGAAAACACATTTGGAATGCACCTCAGCTAAAATATCTCTTGCCCAAATAGACTATTCTGTGCCTCTAGAAGGTTCCCTTTAGTCTTATTCTAATCAGAATCAATTAATGATTATTAAAATAATGCTGAATAAAGGGCCTTAATACACACTTTGCCTGAAATTGCATGTAAGAAGACCTATTTGCTAAAGATGAACAACAGATGAGAAATATCTTGATTCAAAAATCATGCACTGATGTCTGTCTCGCAGGATGACATGGCCTACATGAATACCACTGTGAAAGTCTGCTTCAGCCTCTGAAGCTGACTCCTTGAGGCTCATGAACAACTCCTCTTAGCCACAAGACCTCTGTTACAGAATTAAGGCTTCTCAATTCTTGCAGGCATAGTAGAAGTCCAAATTCCTGGCAACCAAATTAACCTTGCAAACAAAGGCTTTTAAAGTAGGAGGAAAAATTCATCAGGATGAGTTCTGGAAATCTATGTATGTGCTCTGGGAACGTAATTCCAAAATGCCCTGTTGTCCCAAAAACACTAATTCATCTGGAAAGAAAGCAGAAGCACCCAGCTTCCAAGCTCACGCTTGGCGCCCATATTAAAACACTCCTGTGTAAGGAATCCATCTGGCAAAACTTGAAGTATGATCAAAACATACATCATCTTCCAGTGGTATGTGACAATTAGCCAACAGTATCTGACAATTTGCCTTCACAACCAGTTCACCACTCTTTTATATCTTGACTCTCTTCAAGAGATCAGGGCTTTTTCTCCATAGTTGGAATTAATATTTTGGTTCAGTAGCAAAACTACGAGAATGGTACACCTTTCTGAAAGCAAAAAATTTCTGCCCATCTCCCTAATATCACCTTTTTAATTTACTTTTTATCGTTATTATTTATTATTACCACCACCGTAAGGCCAATATGAAAAGGCAATATAGTTTTCCCCAGTGGGGCAGGTACAACACCAGTATCAGACACCTAAATACCCAGGGCACTTCAGGGGTCTTGAAGTTAACTCTCAAAACCATAAATCAATGATTTTATTTATAGACTAGAACAGAGCAGCTGCAAGAAAGTTGCAAATCTACTGCTGCTTCTGAACTAGCAGTGGCAAATTCATTAGCTACATGGAGCAGCGTTCCTAGAAACAACACTTGTGTTATGCTACTCAGATACAAAGAAAGACACCCTTTTAGATACTGCCTAAAGAATCGCAGTGGTATAAGAGATGCAGATTGTTCCACATTAGAAAAGCTGAACCCAGAAAACAGGGGTTTCTGTATTTTTCTAACACACTCCCCAGCAAGTCACAACTTCTTTAGGCCAATCTAACAGTAGGAATGCAACAGGTTCCCAGCACGCTTATGTTCCTGGGGAAAAACAGCAAACATGCAGATATTTCACAGCAGAACATGAGTAACAAGGTTTGTGTTATCAAATTAAAATCTTCCAAGGATGAAAGTTCAAAGGAATTCCTTAAAATGTATTCCACCACAATACATAGCGAAGCACAGATCAGACACTTGCTGCTTGAAAACAGGAAAGCTTTTAAAAAAACACCAAAGTCTCAATGAACAAACATTGTGCTGTTTTGAAAAACATGGTATGCCTAAACATTCCCAATGAGACAGACACTACACATACTACAACAGATGACAAATTACTTTGGACAACTTGGGTATAGGCCAGTCTAAGTCAGAAGGCAACTGTTCCATCTTTTGCCATTAAACTCTTTTCTAAAAGTTATGGCAAGCCTATCTTTTAGTTTGTTTTATTATAGCTCTTCAGAATAGTCCACTGCCACAAAACCTCACCCAAAGTTTCTGGAATGTTTCTCCTTTCTCTTGTCACATCTGAGAGCCTAATTATTGTTCCTTCTTTCCGTTCAGTTTTGAAACGTAATCGTCCAGACTCTTCGTCATCATCCTCCTCTTCATCAGATTCTTCTTTTGTTTCTTCTTGAAGTTCCAGAGATTCAATAGCTGCCTGAATCACAAAATACAGAGGACATGCAAACTGAAAAACCTATTTTCTTGTGATCGGTGTCAAGACAAAGTTTTTTTTTGTACAGATTTTGCTAGCATTATACATTATTCTCATACATAATTCAGTGAAATTTAAGAGCTTGGTGAACTTTTTACAAACACAAGGATACGAAATATATAATAAATTATATAGTAAAATCTACTGAGAAAACCCATTTTGCTGCAATATTTAAGGGAATAGGGAAATTCCAGATAGAACCACCATCTGATTAGTGGCTACTTTTGCACACAGAGCAACATTTTATCACTGAGTTGACCCAGATAATTGAATTTGGTAGCATCCCAGGTTTGCAATACAAACATTAAATCCTTAATTTTTTTCCCATTTGTTAACAACTGTCAGCATCATGTTGTTAAAAAAAAAAAAAACACACAACTAAACCAGATAATCTTACATTCCAATTTTATTCCTCTAGGTATGTATAACTGTACTTGTCTTTACTTTTTCCACTCCATTAATATTTCCCAGTTTTAATTCAGCAATTGATGAAGACAATGGAGAAGAGCATTGGATAAAAATTGAATATACTAAATATGTATATTGGAATTGGAATGCTACTCCCTTGCCCTCATTTACTTTGCAGTTCTCTCTACAACCGAGAACATTTATTTAGATGAAACAATGTCCCAAATGAAAATGGGTCCCTCTCCTTCAAATTAAAAAAAGAGAAAAAAATCAATTTCATTTTCCTGTACGGGCATGATAAAAATTAATGTTCAGAATGTTACACAAGTTATATTTGATTTCTAGAGTTGAAAATTAGAAGTCTTATAATATAGTATGATTTTCCATAAAATATTTGGTTACTGTATATTTGGTTATTTCTTGTACAAGCCTACTTGCTCATTTCTTAGAGCCTACACATGCATTTTAATTCTTGGCAAAGCCAATAAATACATCATAACTTTTATGTTGCTTGAGGATAGTTAAAAAAAGGAGTTAAATATAACATGCAAAAAATGGTTTAGTCTTCTAATTAACCAGATTCGTATGAATTACTGCACCAAAAAGGCACAGCAAGTCTGTCAGTCAGGTGGACAGATACTAAGTCACAAATCGAGAAAAAGAATTAATGGCAGAATGGTACAAGAGATTGCAAATTTCCTTATCCGAACGTCATCCAAAACTAAAAAGAAACGTGGGAAGCAAGATCAGAGACAGAACCTGGCACGACCATTTCTACTTTAAAAGACAGCAATCATATGAACTCAAGCTCAAAGCTACTCCAACTTTGGTCTGGTGAATCAATGATCTGTATACTTAGTTACTGGGGTTTAGTGGGCTACTGATCCCAAGTTCTTTTCATTTTATCATCTCCTTATTTTGGAATGTGTTTTATCCATTCCACACAAACACACAAGCACTACATTTCCTGATCTCACAAAAATGCTTGAAAATATAGCTAAGTGGATAGTCAAAGTTTACTAAAAGCTTTAAGGCTTATATAAAATAAATATATATTTAAAATGTAACAACTTTATCATATCAAAAAATGCAGCTAAAAATAACAGACAGGATAGCAGGCAAAAAAACAACCCTGAAGACTGAAAGAAATCCAAACCCCAAAAGCAAACCCAAATTGAGCACAACTGGTCTGATTAACATATCCATGTATAATCAAAGCACCTCTGAGGACAGGCAGTTGAGACTCATGGAACAGAGGAGGGATGTTAGAACAATGAAAGAGACACTAACATGCTTTAATAAAAACAAACAAAAACAAGGTAGAAAGACAGGGTTTGCATTTTACTTTCGAGAGAGGGACTCCCAAAGGAGAAAAGAGTAGCAACATCTCTGTCAATTCTATGTTTTTGATTATCATAAATGCCATAATTTTACTGTTCCAATGCTTCTCTTTAAAAACTTTCCCTTCATGATCAGGATTTGGAAGTCAGAACTGGAGCGGCTGTTTTGCAGGACATACTCTCACTACACTGAGCCTCCTGCTTTACTTTAGAGAATAAATCCCAGACACATCCACTCACTATGTCCAACCCCCTTAAAAGCTACACTGGAATTCCAGTTTTTATGCACTGAAGACTGGTCTGAGCCATGTAATCTCATTTGTAAGTGCAAAACTTGTGCAAGGCTCTACATGTGGCTCAGACTACAGAATCAAGACTAGAATGGTTAATGCAGTCTGCATTGTCCTGAAAACTTCTGCAACGCTTTAATGAAATGCTACAGAAAATAACTGTGGAAACTCTCCTACCTTTTGATAATTATTCATTCTGGAAAAAAAGACATATCCAATTAAAAAAAAAAAAGCGCAAGTTGTAACAGACTACAAGACAACTACTTTCCTGTGCAACAACAAAAAACATTTCTCAAACTTTTCCAGTCCAGCACTACTACATTCTTATGCCCTTGTACCAATTCTGTAGTCTTCTGGGTCTAACTCACTTTATTGATCAGTGTAACACTTATGCCACCTACTAACAAACAACCACCATACAAATGTTAAATATTAGAGACAAAGAAATCAAAGGAGCTAATGAAAAAGCAGCCAAGGAAAGGCAGTGTTTGAGAATGCTAACTGACCCATGTCCAAGTTTGGTTACACGTAGTATTGAGAGATTTTTATTAGCTGCAATGGAGACACAAACCTGCCTGACAGCTAACCATATGTGCTCTACGTGTAGCTCCAGGAAAGGTTATCCGAGCTGGGTTGGAGCATACACCCTTTCCCCTGCAATTTGTTCAATAGTTGTAGCATGCAAGACTTTAGATCGTCTTTTCCAACTTCCAGCCTAAGAGGATGAGTTGTTCTGCCAAGATTACAGTATGTGAATCAATTCTGTGTTTCTGAAGAAATTTATCCAGGAAAAGACACAACTGCAAGCACAGAATTAATACATACTTGTACTTAGAGGATTCTGTTTAATACTTGCTAATCATGAATATCTCTGCATATACATAAACAGTCCTTGAACAGCCACTTGAAGTCACTTGACTGGACTAGCCAGCCAAGACTTCTTAGCAGCTCTCCTCAAAGGGAGCTTAACATTTCCCATTATGACACCTTGCACAAAGCCACCAAAGAACTTTGCTGACTCTTCCTTACAAAGAAAAATAATGACCTTTCTTCTGTCACAAGGTCAGAGTTTTCTGCCATCCTCATTAAATAATTATGCCATAAATCCCAGTCACTGACCAGAACTCCCCATGCTGCGTTAGGATCTGCAATGGAGCAAGAGTGAATGCTCCTGCCCTGAACAGCTCACCAGGCAGTTGCAGGACTGATAACAGACATAACCCAAGGAAAGCAGGAGAAAACACTAGTCAGCATGATAAATGCTGATCTTCACACAGGATCCTCCTAAACATAGGATTGTCAAGTGTCCTGGAGAGCTTTGTGACAGAGATTGCTAAAATGTACAAAACAGGCTAGACCAGGTTCCTTCCACCTGAAACGTTACAAAGGTGAAACAAAGAACTTTTATTAACTAGCTAGAAAATCAGCAGTGGAGACTTCTACAAGAGGCTAACACTGAAGCAGCAGCAATTGCTCAATCCTAAGGGATCAAGAAGTAACAGAGAGCAGGTAAGAGGATGTTATACCTATTCCAAGGGCACCTCCACAGATGAAAAATGGGAATAAAAAACAAACCTAAGACCTTCCAAATATGTTTAAAACTTGGCTGTTTTGATTTGCACTGTTTTCATCATTTTCCCCCAGGCTGACGGGTAATATCTTCAAACTTGAACAAAAGAACTAAAATGCCTACGTTCTGGCTAAACACAGATGGAACAATTCAACAGACAGAGACCTTGGCCTTTTGTTTCCAAGTCTGTATTCTATCAAAAGAAAAGCAGTATGCAGCACTTCCTCACGAATGTTTTCTTTATTAAAGTCCTCATCATTTCTTATCAGCATAACCCAAGACATGGTTTAAATTTATGCAATAAGAAACCCCCATCATAAAGTTCACAAGACATCAGTTCCAATATAAAACAAAGAAATTATGATTTCTAGTTTTAAAAGGTCACATTTTTATGAACATTTTGTAGACATAATTAGTGGTATTATTGCTCTAAAAATATTTAGGACATGAAAGCAAACTTCCAGCTCTTGAGGGAGTTAGTCAATAGGACCCCCTGGGAAAATGCCCTTGAGGACAAAGGAGCAGAAGAGAGCTGGCAGATCTTTAAGGAAGCTTTCCATAGAGCACAAGAGCTCTTGATCCCCAGGTGTAAGAAATCAGGGAAGGAAGGCAAAAGACCAGCACAGCTGAGTGGAGACCTGCTGGACAAATCCACAGGGAATGGAAGCACGGACAGGGATGCTGGGAAAAGTACAGGGACACTGCCCAGGTGTGTAGGTAAGAAGTCAGGAGGGTCAAGGCGCAGCTGGAGCTGAACTTGTCAAGGCATGCAAAGAATAACAAGAAGGGCTTCTACAGGGATGTCAGCCAGAAAAGGAAGGTGAAAGAAAGCGTATCCCCCCCACAATGAGAAAGACTGGCAGATGGATGAAGAGAAGGCTGAGGTACTCAGTGGCTTCTTTGCCTCAGTCTTCACTGGCAACCTCTCTTCCCACACCTCTAGAGGGAACAGACTGCAAGAGAGGGACTGGAGGAGCAAAGTCCCTCCCACTGTAAGAGAAGGTCAGGTTGGAGACCATGAGGAACCTGAACATACACAAGTCTATGGGACCTACAAGATGCATCCCAGAGTCCAGAGAGAATTGAATGATGTAGTTGCCAAGCCACTCTCCACCATATCTCAAAAGTCTTATCAGTAAGGTGAAGTCCTCGGTGACTGGAAAACGGGAAACACCGCACCCATTTTTAAAAAAGGTAGCAAGGAGGACCCTGGGAACTACCGACCCATCAGCCTCACCTCTGTGCCCAGCAAGATCATGGAACAGATCCTCCTACAAGCTATGCTACGGCAGATGGAGGACAGGGAGGTGATTCAAGACAGCCAGCATGGCTTCACCAAGCGAAGTCCTGCCTGACCAATCTAGTAGCCGTCTATGATGGAGTGACGACAGACCACATCAGTGGACAAGGGAAGAGCTACAGATGTCAATGTTCTCCTGCCGAGAAAGGCTTGGGGGTACTGGTGGATGAAAAGCTGGACAGGAGCCAGCAATGTGTACTTGCAGCCCAGAAGGCCAACCATATCCTGGGCTACATCACAAGAAGCATGGCCAGCAGGTCAAGGGAAGTGATTCTGCCCCTCTGCTCCACTCTGGTGAGAATCCACCTGGAGTCCTGTGTCCAGCCTTGGAGCCCTCTGCACAGGAAAGACCTGGATCCCCTCCAACAGGTCCACAGGAGTGCCACCAAAATGATCAGAGGGATGGAACAGCTCTGCTGTGAGGACAGGCTGAGAGAGTTGGGGTTGTTCAGCCTGGAGAAGAGAAGGCTCCGGGGACACCTTCTTGCAGCCTGCCAGTACTTAAAGGGGGCTTGTAAGACAGGTGGGGCAAATTTTTTAGCAGAGCCTGTAGTGATAGGACAAGGGGTAAGGGTTTTAAACTAAAAGAGGGCAGATTAAGACTAGATCTAAGGAAGAAATTTTTTACAGCAAGGAAGATGAAGCACTGTCACAGGTTGCCCAGAGAGGTGGTAGATGCCCCATCCCTGGAAACATGCAAGGTCACACGATTAAGACTAGATCTAAGGAAGAAATTTTTTACAGCAAGGAAGATGAAGCACTGTCACAGGTTGCCCAGAGAGGTGGTAGATGCCCCATCCCTGGAAACATGCAAGGTCACACTGGATGGGGCTCTGAGCAAGCTGATGTAGTTGAACATGTCCCTGCTCACTGCAGGGGGTTTGGACTAGAGGGCCTTTTAAGGTGCCTTCCAACCCAAACTATCCTATGATTCTGTAACAACTTGTACAACTGACAGTTTTCCCACACCCATTTGCTGCTGAAACTTCTGGGTATTGGGTTTTGCTTTGTGCCTTAGGAAGGCAAAAATATTTTCTGAAGCACTGCTACATTTTTGAAGGAAGTTCCACAAAGAGTGTTATTTATTCAAAATGCAAGTGCTAAGCACCATTTTAAATTAAATATCAAGTGAAAAAGCATGCCTTGAACCTGATCTGGCCAAGAACACAAACTTCCTGCCCTTCCTCACATCTCCCATGAGTGCCAGGTCTCACTTCCCTTATTCACCAGTCTCCTCCATCATGTTCCAATTCCCCAGTCAGCTTTCCTCTTGGCTTACAAAACGTTGTTCATGCAATGTAAGAGGCTTTACTTTTGTTTTAATATGGAAACTGTTTAAAATACAACACTACCACACACTTTTCTCTATCAGCTCACTCTGTTATGCAGACACCAACTTTCAATCAAGAAATAATGATATTTATTTGTACCACATCTATTACAGCTCCATTATTGTGTTGCATTTTCTACAGGAGAATGCCAACAATTACCCTTGTTTACAAGCAGTGAATATTATGAGATTTAAATATAACACTTCAATAAAGAACAAAACTATACAGAGCTGGAGGCATGCATCTAACCATGTAATAAATAGAAGTGCATATTCTACAAAGGTTCTCTCTCAGTGGAATTCTCATTTCTAGAGTACAATTGTGAGCCTACAAACAAATGTAAATAAGCTATTATATGACATAATAAAGGAATAAAAAGATGGTACTATTTTGGAAACAAGAAACCTGCGGCAATCTGCAAGCCATCAGAATAAATCCAGAATGAAGATTAACTGAATAAAGATGTGGCCAAAATGTTCACTTTACATGATGAACAAATTCTCTAGAAGCTCTATTAACAAAAATCAATTAAAAACTTGCATTAGTGTTATCTTTGGAATGAAAGGAATGTAATTCTGAACTGGACAATTTTAGACAACATGATTATTACAGAATTCTCACTAGTTCATACTCTAAAAATGAAGCTGTGGTAAGTTTGACAGTAAAACCCAACTAGGTACTTAATTTTACATGATGTGCGGTGCTTTCATCTCAAACACACTGTGGCTACAGATAGCACAACTGCATCAGGCTGCTTTTAAAATAGCAGAAGGAAAGTGTACATAATCCAGTGAATGAACGAAAAGTGTTGAACTGTTTCACAGTTCTTTGGAAGGGTAGATTTAATACTTAGGAAACAACAAGTTAACTACATTTAAGGTATATTTGGTCTAAGATGTCACACTTGCAACAGCAAAGACTGAACAATGCAGGTGGCCCCTTTCAATGCATCTCTCTTCACTCACCAAAGAAGGTTGTTTTATTATAATAAGTTTAATACAACTAGAGAGTATCACAGCACACCCGTTTGTTAGAACTTCATAGAACACTGCTGTGTCTTTGAGGAATTGATTTCCTGATGAGTTACAGCTCCAAAGAGGGAACACACTCTGACTACACTTCTCAGCAGGCAATCCATTCAATCCTATTTAATTAAGAACTGGAATAAAAGTAATATTAAAGCAGATACCTGGTGGGGAAAGGAAAAAAATCCCACATCAAAAACTTGCAAATTAGTAACAGTTATGATAACACTGTTCCAGGCTATAACCAGTGCATGTATACTTGAGAGTTTTTGGCATAAGCTTTCTTTTTGCAAATTAAGGAACTCATCCTTTTTCCTAATCGAAGAATTAAGATAAACTTCACAAAAATTTCAGTCCCAATACAAGTTCTTTCAAAACCACAAACAATGTGACCTTTCTAACATACAGAACTTTCCATGCTCACACTCCTCCTCAAAGTGGGATACCGGAGAACTGTATCCACACTCCCAACAGCAGCAAATTATCCATCTGGAAAGTGAGGCACCATAGCTGTTAGAGATTTAACAGGCAGCATGCAGTATTACTATCATTCTCCTACCCAAAAAGGTCCCTGAAGTTTCTAATGTTGAAGCTAAGATTAAATATGGACATTTTGAGCTCTCCCTTAATGATTTTCATCCCAAGGGGCAGAGGGGATCTGGTGTAACTAACAATACAGATGCTATCACAACACATCTTATACCAGCAGTAATACCACCAATAACTGGCAAACACTGGCAAAGTTGCATCAGTTCTTACCCAGCAATATGGGCAATTCTACAAATCCAATTTCTGAAACAACTAGTTATTTTAAGTTTCCATTAAATTCATAACATACCTCTTCTGATTCATTTGTTATTGTCTGGGATTCTTCCAGCTCCTCATCAGCTGTATATTCTTCTTGTTCTTCCATTGCTTGCTCATTATATGATTGCATGTAATCTTCATCCTAAGGCAGTAACACAAGAAGGTGAAAAGACATAGACCAACGTTACAGAATCACAAACCCGTTAAGAGATGGGGTGTGTAAGCATTGTTACTGTTTCCAGAACTGGAAGAGAAATATTGTATCTATCAGAACTGTCAACTGTAACTGACATATCATATAAGGTATAATTAGCAGTGCTTTTACCTAGACAATAATTTCAACATTATCAAAACCATAACCAGAACAGTTTTCATTCAGATCCCAGTAACGTCATCATAAAGATCCCATCTACTGTTTGCCCCATCTACTTCTGTATTTCTACATCCTTTGACTACAAAATCATGAAGCAAACACTGCAGTACTTTCTTGCCAAACGAAACATGTACCACAGAAACATTAACATCAGATTTTACTCCATCAAAAATATAAACATTATTAAAACACTCTGCAAGTGCTTACACATGAACAGGTTCAATTCTGAGCAATTATGAACAAAACACAAGAGCAAAATCTTTCCTAAGTAAGTTTGCTTGTATTTTAAAACACCTCATTGATAACACAGTTTTAATTAAGATTAAATCATTTCAATAGCAATTAAAGCCAATGCATGTTCTCTAATACACTGCTTAAATTATATTGAATTATGCAGGTGACATTTTCTGAACTAACCTCCAATCTCTTTATTCAGGTTTAGACAGTTCTCAGTTACAAAAAGGATGAACGAGCAGGACATCAATCACTTTGGGATATTAGCACCTTAAAGATGTCTTTAGCAGGTCAATAATCTTTTCACCTTCGAAGGACTCTATCAGATCTTGTCTAAAGCCTGGATAAAAGCTTTTGCATTAAGTACTTCTAACAATTGGCGGTGTATCTCCACCACACAAAGCTGTTTTCTTCCTTAAGGATACAATCCTCAAGGTCATGATTCTCAACTGCCTTCCAGCATGACAAAGGAGCATTACCTACCGCCAAACAAGCTGTCAACACAAACTTTGTCACAGCCTAGATAAAGAAACTGGCAGACAGTGATAATAGGTCTAATTTCCCCTCCTCCCTAGGGAGGTAAACAGATTTCAAATCGGTCTAAAACCCTATGCACGTGAAGCAATGTTATCTTTGAAGATACAATAGAAAGAAACTCACTGGAAATTCATCTAGGGGTTCATTGATTTCAAGGTCTAGCACTTCATCTTCTTCTCCAGGCTCTTCCCCATATTCTATTTGGTCTTCTGTCAATTCAGGATCATTACCTTCATAATGTCCTTCCTCTGCATAATCTGAAGCATATACTTCAGGTGCTTCAGATTTGTCATAAACAATTTCATCTTCCCCTTGGTCATACTCAGACTCATGTTCTATCGATTGATCGTTGATGGTCTCAGAGAGTTCGTATGATGTAAGTATGCCAGATGTAGCATTGAGGCTAACTGTGACACCTTGAGAACTATGGTATGGGGGGAAAAATATGAGAGGTTGAAGCGTAACAGTCAACTACACACAAAGATTCAGCAAAACAAAGCCAACACATACAAATTCTCTAAGTTGGTGGACAAAATTATACCTCACACACTGTTTGATTCCATGCCATATTTCCATAATGCATACTGTACTGCAGCTTATCACCAGCTGCAGGCTATTTGACCAGGGGAATCAAACCAACCAGATGGTGTAGCAGGTCAAACTGGCAAAAGGTCCTGCTTGGTAACCAAAGCAGACTGGATTCAATTCTAACTCAAAGACTATCAAAAAAACACACAAAATGACTATAACTGCAACTGTTTTCCCAATCTTTCAGAAAAAGCTAGTAAATTATGTTTTATTAAATGCATTAATATTGTTCCTTCTTGATTATCTTGAATTCAATCTTACATTTTTATGACAGATTTAATGTTCTACTTAAAATAATGTAAAATATATAGTCAAGAACTGTCATTTAAATGCCTGATATTTATTCAAACTTAGTAGTGGCACAGACACTGAAAAAAAAGATCAATAAAACACTGGCAAGTTTATCATCTGGAGGAAAAGCAAAACTCAAAATTTACTTTATCGTTTACAATAGCTAGTGTCATCAATACGTGAGAAGAGCGACTAACCAACTGCAAACTAGTTAGAAAAGCGGCGTGGGGGGGAAATCTCTTCTTGATTTAAGGGCTCCAGGTATAAGAATTTTTTACTTTTATTACATTCCTATTATTCACTATTTTCATAGGTTTGGGGGAACAAGATCCGGGCAGCTTTGAGCTATTTGCATCTATCAGACTGAGAAGATTTAACACAAAACCCAAGACATTATGCTGGATTATCATTATCCTCCGAACTATAGAGGCATAAGTGACATTGAATGGAAAGGGGAAGAGGGGAAAGAAACGGAGCAACACTCTCCCTAGCAATAATACTGCTAAAAATGCAAGACTTGTCTACAGAAACCTGCTTCCACTGAGCAATATTATCATGCTTTAGATCTCTCCTCATCACTTGTGCAGCCACATAGCCACCCCTGCTGTCCAGGGCTCCAAGCAGGAAGCCCAGAGAAAGAAACAGCAAGGATTGTAACTGGGATTTCCCGTTTTGAAGGGAACAGTCCAATCCTCACTCCTGCAGGGAGGAAAACAGCGGACAATGGTGAGATTGATGGTCTGAGGTATTTCACTACACCCTTATCAATCCAACACAGGGACAGGACCCCTTATCCTAATTCCAGGCAAGGACAGAATGGAGATCTCAGTGCGATGTACGTATATATGTTATACACTTATATATATATATTGATACCCCTTCAGATGACATGCCTGCATAGCGTGCAACAAGTAAAGGAAAAGATAGCAAAACACACAGGCCACTAAAAGCAGCATCAGTACTGCATCACAAGCATGCTCCCACCCCGTTCAGTCCAGCTGAAAAATTAAAGGTGTCAAGACACTAATTTTGACTTGTAATGCCCATAATTCAGTTGTGGAGCTGGATCACCACAGGGGATTCACAGGGCAGGATCCTCAGCCAACTCCCATGGAAGTACCTGCTCATCCCTATAAACTCTGTACGAAATTTTCTGCTGTGTAATTGTATACACATATTTAAGCCACAAATCAAGCCTTACAAACTACAACACTCCCCTCCTCAGGGTCTTAGGAGTTAAGATTTATTTTTAAAAGAAAGATGGCAGAAAAGGACTTCACAGGAGAAGGAAGCCTGCAACAATACCAAGGCGGCACAGAACAAGAGCTCTGTAAGTATTTATAAATAATTCTAAATGTACAGGAGATGATACAGTTTCTTTTTTATAAGCTTTTTTATATATTTGAGTTAAATTTATTAGATTCAAATAAAGAAAAAATAATTTTACTGAAATGCTAACAAAGCTACTGAACACATTATATATACATTATTAATTAGCTGGCTAGGTAAAAAGGAAAACTATTTTAAGTATGTACCAGTAACTTCAGTTTAGTAGTTTACTGGTTATCAGTAGTAGTAGTCATTAATAGCTTAGAGTTATTCAAAACACAAGACTTAGAAAAGATATACCGAAATTCTTGTTCCTCTTCATTGTCACTTTGCAGAAGATCATCATTCAGCTCTTCATCTGACAAGTCTGACTGATTCTAGGTTTCAGAAAAAGTCAATCATGAATATAAACGGACATAAACTTTTAACTAACTAGGTACCGAAACTTGAAACTTCTGAACACAAAAGTATTTTAAATGAAGAATGCATCCCAGACTAAGACCGTATCTTCAATGAAACTAATTCAATGAAAAAAAACACACTATAGAAGACAACAAATTTGAAAATAAATGTTTGACAGTCTTATGGAAATTTACAGAAATCAAATTTGCCTAGCTATCAACACTTTTCACTGACACATTCCCAAATATAGCCAAAGACTACAACTCACTTAATACCAAGAAGAAAAAAGGTTAGCTTTAGTGCTCTGGCAAGTCAAGAAAAACCACAAAGGTACTGCAGTTTTCTAGAAAGCAGACATACTTAGGAGACTGGAATAAAGGATATGATGATATGAAGAACATTTTAAAAACATACTTAGTTTGTAAGTGAAGAAAATAGACAAAAATATCGTGCCTTTTCTGAACTCCTTCTACGTTGTCTATCATGCTTTCAGTTGGTTTTGGATTTTTTTTTTTTTTTTTAATAACTACCCGCTAGGAAGAGATACCTGAAGTTTTTCTCAGCAACATTATTTCCATCCTCTGAAGTTATAGGGGCAGAAAGGTTATACAAGGGTAGATTTATCTGAAAGTACTGGGATGAGATTAAGTAGAAGCAAGTTTAGCCTAAATACGTCAGGGAAAACTTCCTTAGAAATCTATTATTACTCCACCATATGAGTCCATGCCCAGAAACTGCTCAGAGCCCTGTAATGTGGCAAACTGAAAACAAGAATAGAAAAAGCACAAGAATACATAATAATACATTGGAGATATCTAGTATTGGTTAGTATTTATACTGATTTTTTTTTAAAAGATAAATAAGTACCTTTGTAGTTGAAATGTGAGTTGATAAAGATGTATGTAATGTTAACTGCTTATGTTTTTGATAAATGTGTAACACACATCTGCAATCCCTATCCTCCTGGAATTTTACTTCTTAAACCAGTATATGGGACAAAGGAACTTCCAACCTTTAATAGCGATTACTTACAGAATAATCTCAAGAAGATAACTTCCAACATTCAGAGCATAATTATAAAAAACTGTATCAATTAAAACTCAACTTTTATCAGATCTGGGTTTCTTAACAAACCTATTCATCTCCAAGTAAAACTTTAAGAACTATTTTCTAACGTAATTCATTTAGCAGATGAAGTGGAGAAAGAGGTGACTAACCACTTTTGATTTCCCAAACAGAAGCCCTGTCTTCTCCTGCAGATATCTGGCAAATCCAAAAATACATTTAGTTCTTTACATAGAGTTCAGTTTTGGAAATAGGTACCAGAGTGAGGAGTCTAGAGCAGACGTGGAAGAACTTGTTTAGGTTCTCCAATGCTAGCTGCTCCCATATTCTTCCCTCACTGTAGAAAGGGAAATCCTCTGCCTACTCATTAGACAAAGTAGTAGTGGATTGTGAGCAGTGAGTGGGTCTTTAATAGACAACACAGTGATTTTTTTATTTACTCTCTGGTAGTATTTTGATGGGTAACTCTTAATAGCCAGGAAACCGGTAGCTGAAGTGAATTCTCCAGAATGCTAATCAGCACTCAGGGAACATAATTGGAATTTTTTAATTGTTACGTCAATATGAGGTACAGATAAACTGATTTTGAAAACCATCTCCTTTTTGAACCATGTGTTATAAGAAAAAAATACTATCCCAGAAAAAAAAAAAATATTTTTTTCTCGAAGTCTTATTTTAAAAAGCCACGAGGTAATTCACAAAAGGAAACAGAGTTCTGGGTGCAGAGCGCTCTGGCAACAGGGGGCAGACCTCAGGTTCCTGTGGCAGTCAGGCTTTGGGGAGGTGGCTGTAAAATATGTAAGAGGCCATACCAAACAGCTGAAGTGGGCAAGCTAAACAACAGTCACATTTTAGTATCTGTAACATATCACTTCAATGCACATCTCTTACCTTTTTGCCAGTTAGCAAATCCTCTCCAAGCAAGTCATCATCAAGTTCACTGGAAAACATTAACAAGTATAAGTTGAACTTCAGAAAACAGAAACAAACACCATATAGGGTATATACCTGAAAAAACTAACTTGAGGAAAACGCTCAGTCTTTTCTTTTAGGTTTTCTTTTAGCCTGGCATTCAGTGAGTTGAAAAGGATATGTATTTTAAATTAAACAATAGACTATACATATTAAATAAGACTACTGCTGCACAGTCATTTCATTTCCATACACTCTCCTTTCCATATCCCCCTAACTGTAACACAGCACAGAAACCTAGACAAAGTGCTGGCATTTAAAATAGTTAGCTAGGTCCCCACTCCAGATTCTTCACTTCAAGGCCATTTGGGCATATTGTCCAAACTGCTGTTTCCCACCTCCCCAGGGAAGAAGCGAGACAGAAATGAACGTCCTGTGGGCAAGACAGTCTACAGGACACCATGTGGCACACTTCAGCAAGGAGGCACGGGGAGGCCAGCTGGCCTGGGAGCCACTTAGGCCTACACCTTTCATAAATACTTTATTCCCTGCTCCTCAAGTTGAGGGTATGGTCAAACAGACATTTGTAGGATGACAAAAAAATCAAACTCATATTTCACCGTCTTTACAAGTGTGGCTAAGAATTCAGGAAGCATAGAAATACCTGGCTTACAAAACTTCTGCCATCACATCGCATCTGTCCCATTAATAAGATGCAGTACAAAGAACTGCAGTCCAGATTAGATAAGCTTTAGGACAACTGCTTAATCTCATTCTTCCTTCAGAGAAAGAACTATCTAGTGACAGGTTCCCCTTCTGTCACAAACACTTATTATTGACAAATGCCTGTATTAGAACATGCATGTCTTTAATACTAAAATGCAATGCCAGTGTTTTGAAATGAGCTGTAATTCAAGAATATGAGACTATTTCTACCTGCACAACTTAAAAAACCCCAAACCCAAAAAACCTCTTTGCTATTACATAAAAATTAAATATCCCAAAGTGAGAATGGGCTATGTGAACAGAATAGGAATACGTATAAGAGTTCCTTAGGATTACATTGGAAATACTTGAAAATGAGGAGGCAATTCCAAGACATAAATCAGTGCTAAGAGTTGTTTTTGCAGATGGATACATGTCTTTCAGAGCTCGCTACTGTATAGATAATGCAAAGGGAAAATAAAAAATCTTGTGGGCAAGAACAGATGATATTCCAAATCAGTCCTAAACAGGACGTTACCATGAGTACACAGTATTCGTCCATAGTTTCTGATAGCAAACAGTTCCAGGAATGACTGAACATTAACAAATAGCAATTCTTTTGTGGTCACTGCAATATTAAACAAAAATTGGGACATAAGACATATCATACATGCCAAAGAGCAAACTGTCTAGAATTTAAGGCCTTTATTTCAGTGACAGAAAACTCTACGTAACAGAAATAGTTGGAGAAGAATTTAGAGCCAAAACTGAAGCAGTGAAAAGTCACTAATCTCTTCAGCTGCCAGTAATCTTGACAAATGCACCAAAAGGTTTGAAAATATTTCCCAGCACTATGGTCCACTGCTGACAGCTTTTAATGAAACTGTACTAGAGAAATTCCAAAAGATGGCAAGAGCATGCTACAGCAGCATTCAAAGACAAAAAGCAAATTCAGGTAGTAAGAAATTCAGACCAAAAAGGAATGGGAAAGAAAGTGAAAAATTACCTAAACATAGTTAGGGCTATTCAACACATTACTAAAAAACATCCTCAATGTGATTTTTCTTTTTTTTTTTAAAAAGATTACACATTTGGTCAACAGAAGTAATTACATACGTATTGTAGATTTTTAAAAGCTTTGGCTTATTACTTGACAGTCAAAAAAATTAGTACTAGCACATAAATGAAGTTCGTAACAGAAACAAAAGTGTTTCACAGAATGCTGTTCAAATCCCATTAAAATATTCAGTGTCATTCAATATTTTCACTGATAAATTAGAAGAAAAATCACCATTGGTAACTTTTTGAATAAACAAAGCACAACCAAAAAAAAGCCTACACAGTAAAGTGAACCTATCTCAACCTTCTTTTAAAACAACCAAATCTGAGTTATCTAACGGAAAGAAGAAGGACCAGAATTACCAGATCTAACTATTAAAAAAACCAAAAAAAACCCCAGATAGTGGAAGATTTTAGGCTAGCTGAGAAAAAGATAAAAATGAATGATTGCAATCTGATACCACACAAAGCTCACTAAAGTAAACTAGAATGAAAGTACACATCTGTGATAGTGAGGGTGAGTTGCCTTTGGAAGTAGTATCAAGACACAAAGGTCTTTCCAAAACCACAATTCTAAGAAATAGGGTTAATATAATCTAAGAGTTCACTGCTCTCACAAGAGAAAGACCCACTTCCTCCCCTTCCTCAACATTCCCCTCACTGAATAAATTCAACTCACCAAATGAGGAAAATAAAATAATAATAATAAAGATAAAGTGGAAAGTTTTCTGCAAGTGTCAAGAAACAAATAATCTCAGACAAGGGTCAGAATAAGCGAATTTCAGCAAAAGTTAACCACTAAATCAGCCCTGTCATCTCACAGGATAGCACAACAACTGCATGTTTTTCCCAAACGCAAGCTTTGGGCTACTTATATAGATAAATGTATAAATTAACAGCCTGTGATAAAGATGTCAGACTGGCCCTTTCTGGCCTCCAATTTCATGAGCACGCCTCATTAAACATGAGCAGCAGCAAGGAAGGACACAAGTGTTTCAGGAAAAGAACTTGTAAAAAAATATAATGGGAAAAATTCTCCAAGAACAATGTTACATTTGTACTCCTAAGTAACAGGGGCTTTGCAACTCTCAGTTATCACCCTCCGGTGTTTGAGAAAGGAAAGAGATGGGGAAATTCAAAACTATTTAAATGACTGGGGGGTGGGACTCAGTTAAGTAGCAGCACAGTAAGAGTTGAGGGTTGATCAAGATGTATGACTAACAACATAACCCCTTCACCCTCCTCCACAAAAATAGTGATTTAGATTGCAAAACAAAGCATGAAGGATTTAAAAAACCCAAACAAGTCTGTGTTCATTCAGCATTTTTTCCGTCTTCAAAAAACTGTATCCTATACTGAATTAGGCCAGTAGTTAAAAAAATTCAAGCAATTACATTAGGCAACAACATATCCATGTACAGCATTTGTAATTGCCCAGACCATCATAGAACGTAACACTTCCAAAGACAGCTTGACAATCTAAAAAGGATTAATAATTAAAAAACAATAATAAAAATTCCAACACGTGCAAATAAAATAATATTTTATTAGCTACTGTTGTAAAAAAAGCATTTTCTGAAATTATCAGTAAGATGAAACTCTGGAATCTCCAGCACTGCACCTGAAACCACTTCCCTTACAATTTCACTAAAGAATAAACAATATAATTTTTGATAATCTATCTTCAATTATATGCAGCTAATAATAAACACATAAACAAAAGCTTTTTTCTAAAACTGAATCCTTGTATGCTTCAGTGTCTCAGCTTAGTGAAAATATTCTATAACTTTTCTCAAATCCTATAAAAATAACTTTGCCACACTGAGTTTACCATTGGCTTACAACTTCCAATAACAGCTGTTTGACACTTCCAAATTTTCTAAGGTGGTAAGACTAACACAGCTAAAAACAAATGGGATCAGCCAGCATCTAAGAGCCCACCTATTCATATCATGAAGTCAGCAAATGCAAAAAATTCAGAAAATAGTCTAAGAAAAAAAAAAAGCATTTTGCCTGTAATATTGGCTTCAGTATTTCTGCATACCCAGAGCTGGGACTGGGAGACAGCACAGTACAGTGACCCAGCCTGAGCAAGTTATTTTAATTACACTCTCAAACCAGATCAGTTCCTTGATGCAGTTCATCATCCAACCCACAAACAGCTGTGCCAGCATGACAGCAAGCAGATACCCCTCACCAGCATACAGCACAACATCCGGTATACTGAAGCTATTGTCCAAATTCCTTATTCACTCTTACTCACCTCCTAGAGCAATGAAAACCACCCACTTAACCTAGCACAAAAGCACGGAAGAGGAAACTAATCCTTCTGGAACGACGACAACTGTAGAGTAGCTGATTCACTCCAAGGGCTCAGCTCAGTAGAAAACTACTTAGGGTAAAATTCATTTACTACAATCACTTGAATGATTACCAGACAAAAATCTATTTGGAATGGTTTTTTCCTCTTTTCACAGTGAAAACCACTGGTAAAGTCTGAACAAGTCTCTCTGTTACTAAACAGGAATAATAACAAAAAGCAACCCCACAAAAAAAGTGAAAAGTTTTCTTCCACAAAGAACAGGCAAGTCTAGCAAGCAGCTTGATTCAAGTCTTTCCCAGCTAGAATGCCTTCTAAACACACTTTTATTCTGCCCCAAAATAACCAAGTTTATACATACTTCTAAACCTTTACAACAGTGATTTTTTCAAGAGAAGCGCACACCTAGGCTCCACTACTCTCCTACAATGTAAAACTGAACTAGGACTTGGAGCATAAGAATTTAAACATCTAGTTAAAAAATAAAAGTTGTTGGGCAAATTCAAGCAGTAGCAAACATCTAACTAGCTAAACCACTAAGATCTACTAAATATTTAAAAGGAAAACCAGGACATTAATTGCAAAGTTAATTACACACCACAAATATTTTGTAGTTGTCCAATTTTAAATGGCGTCTCTTCATAGCGCTCTCTATATTCCTCACGGCAAGTATGTTTGGCACAATCTAGCATTGGCTGACACATGCATAACAACCAACATCTTCATTAGTATCTAAATGTGCGCTACTCTAGGTGTTAGACTATAGAATGCCAGAATGGGAAAACGGAGCAATGTAATTCAGCACACAGAAATAGAACATGAAAAGATTCTACCTACCTGTCCCAGTCGTCATCTCCAGCTCTTCTTCTCCAAGACCTTTCTGCACCAGGCTTATCAAACTGATCAAAGTCATCATCTGGAAAGAAGATGACTACATTAAATAATTCTTACTGAAATGAAAGGTTTCTGAAGCAACCACTTAGGTAGGATTGGGGGGGGGGGGGTTTTTATAGAAGATGCAAAAATACTTTTTTCTACTTTCCATTTTAACATGAGAAAAATGAATAAATATCAACATGCATCAATAATAAAAAAACACAATGTACTAAATACTCTTCCCGTTTTCTCACTGTTGAGGTAAGGATGACCCGAGGAAAACAGATCAAGCACGAGATAAATCACTGGAAAATGTTGACAAGGAAGGTCATCCTTGAGACAGGAGGTCCCCAGAAACGCATGAAATTGAGGTGCAATGGTAATGAGGAGGACAACATCTGCCAGATCTCTACTTGCCTTGCAGGCCACAAGCTTATCTACCCACACTGAGCCTGCAAATGCACTTTGAAAATAGGAGTAAACCTCAAGTCAGCACAAGGCAGGACGGCAGCAGCCACCCAGAGCAGAAGAGGGAAGTCAGGTGTAATACACCATCAATTATCTCAACTGGCACATTAAATACCCCAGAAGTCATTGAAGCAGGTTACACTGTGTACCTAAGAACACATGCACCTTCCAAGAGAAAACCAGTGCTCCACACATTTCTCTCACCAAGTATCCTCACTTTAGCCTATCAAATCACAAATTACTCTTGGGTAGCTTAGTTTGCAAATTACAATTTTGCTACTTAAAAATATTAAATCTTCCATTTGTTTGCCAAAGAAATGCAAAGCTTATCTGCTCTATTCAGACATCCAGATGTCTTGTCATCTGTAAACTGGAAGCATGTACCTTCAGAAACACTTAACCCTCACTCCCCCATCCTGTGGCTACAGGCCAACAGAGAATGCACACCTGGAATTAGTGTCTTTTCCACACATTTTAATGACTTTTGTAAGTCAAACAAGTGGGCCAGTAAAAGTTGTGCTCAACACATGGGGAAGCTGGCTGCAGTTCAATGGTCTGCAAAATACAGGAGGTTGAGCAATCCAGGTCTTCCAGCCTTACAGTCTGAACTGGTGAACACTAAGATGCCATACATCCAGTCATTCTCCTGACTATTTGCACTGAACTCTTTGACCAAGTACAATGCCAAGGATCAACTGTTTTTTGTGTTCATTTGTTTTTAAATGAACCTTCAAAACCAAATCTGTCTTCAGCTCTTTAAACTCAATCCAGTATCCTTTAGTAATTATTCCCCGCATGCAACGACAAACCTATTCACTTCTCTCTTCATATAATCAAAATACAGGTGTTAGTGACCAGTAGAAGTTTAAAAGAAGGTAAAAACATTAAAAAGAGAAAATTCAGTTCTTGCAATGTTACTAAATTAACAGCTTTAAAACCAGAAATTTCAATCATAAATAACTATGAAAATAAGACTGCTCAGTATGAATTACAATACAACACAAGTCAAGTGTGGCAACTCTTCTGTTCTGAAACAGTAGGCAAAAAACAATTCCCCTTGATCAGGTTCCCTCTTAGTCTCTACAGATAGTTTTGTTTTTTAACTTATCTTCTATATCTAAACTAATTTATATGAGCTAACACCACTGAAACAAACAGTTGTTTTACATTTCTCTGCTCAAACATTTACATATTGCAACCTCCTTCAATTCCAATTCCTATTTCACCCAGACAGATATCCAAACATTTACTATCTTCCCCTTCAACACTAAATTGTCCAATTTTGTGGTGTCTGGAAAAAAAAATGCTACCTTGCTCTCCTTATGGTAATTCAAAGCCATGCTGCAGTGATTATCTTGGCACACTGCCAGTTTAAGGGCACAAATATCCTGCACTCTCTTGTTCTTAGAGCTGGATTGCAGTAATCCACTGACTTGATGTAACCAACCCCAAAGGCTTTTTTTTTTTTAAGGTAATGCGACTAGTTTTGCAGCAGCCCAAATTACAAGTGTCCACATATTGACTAACACAGCTCAAGATAAGGGCCACCGTCAGGAAGACAGTAACTTCTTTTTAAGCAATGCCTGCTTGCAACGTATCGTATTTTTTCATGCCAGGCACCACTTTTAGAACAACAGAGAGCTGCATTATAAATGAACAACACTTGAAAACAAGATCTTAGCTCTTCACCATACAGATGGACCTTCACATCAGCCAGGTTTAAATCTGGACAACACGAAGTTGCATTCCAAACCCTTTTTCTCTGTCAAGGTCTCTCTACAACAAAGAGAAACACTCTGCAGTATAATTGACAGTACTTCTCCAGGCCGGATAGTTAAGTTTCATGGCCATAAAAGTGCTTCAAGCTAGTATTACTACTAGTGAAGAAACAATACCAAAAGTGGGTCCAAGTTCCTGCCAAGTTTGTAGTGTAGACTTGGACCCACACACAGCCAACATCAAAAATCTCCACTCTCCAGCTCTTCCAATCCCTCCAAATTTCTCACATCCTATTCCTATTTATGAGCAACTCCTACCAAAATCCAAAGCTGAATTACATCCACGCAAAGCCCTTTTCACCAGTCCCCTCTAGTAGGATGCATACAAAAGCCTCAGAAACAACTGGTCAATCTGTGTGTGGTGACCACAGCTTATAAGAACATATGTCCCCACCACCTCCCTGTTCTCATTTCTTGTCTCCCTGTCTCATCACACACTTATCAAGATCTTTGGGACAGAGGGAGACACCTTTTCTTTTTTATGCTCATTTGTTCTGCAACAGCTGACACTGACAATGAATATTATAAATTATGCCATTTTGACATTAAGTGTTGTCAGAGCCCAAAGCAGGTTGTAGGTCTCCTTTAGAAAAGGAGGTCACAACAGTCACACATCTACAAGCGGCATTTGTCACCAGCTTCATAGTTTGTGAGATAGCAAGCACTGAAATGAACATAGGCCTTAACTCCTGAAGTGCAATGTGATACCTAGCAAAATTCAGTGAGGCATCATTTTTTTCACCCCCATTTCTGAAATTACACATACCTTCATTTTTCTTCTATCTGTCTAGGCAATAACATTGGAAAATACCAGTAAACAATCAGCAAAACATTTATGGATGTTTCCTCTCCAGAAACTTGAAGTCAATGTTTGTGTCAAGCATGGTTAAGTGCCTGTAAAACATTAACTTGTACAGAAAGAGGAACACTTGGCATCAGCAGAGCAGAAAGCCACTGAGAGCAACAGCCAAAAGATATTTTTTCTTAAAACTTTCAGTACTAATGTGTGGGGAGTGTGAAAAAAAAAGGGAGGCAATGCATGAAGATAAACTTTTTAAGTAGGAAAATGTCCGTTGTAGGAGTTGGAAGAGGTTTTTTATTTCCTCCAGCAGTATCAGTGAAGCCTGAAAAGGCAATCGTACGTAGCAACTGTTGCTAAGACATGCAACGCAATGGCTACAGCTCCTCATTTCAATTCGAGGCTCTCACAGTAAAGCTCACCAAGACGTATGCGCATTAGCTGGGAAGATCTGGAAGATCCTGGCAGGTGATCACTAAGTACACTAAGCCCCCTCTCTAAATTCCAAGCAGCACTAGAAGGAAAAACAACCGAAGACCTATCAAATGTCAAAAAAGCACTAATTGAGTAAGTAAGCAGGACAGACCAGTTATACAGGAAAACAAAAGAAATAATCCACCACTTGGCTCTTCCTACTCTAAGGAAATCACCATTATCGAAGTCACAGAGAAGGTGCAGGATGCTGAAAGAACTAACACTAGCTGTTTTGTTAGACCAGCCTGCCTCGCAAGGCTCTGGCCAGCTGTGAACCAGAATAAGCACAAAGACAGCCAAACACACTTGGTTCCCCACATTAAAAGGGAATCTTTTAGTTCCCCACTCTTTGCTTTATACTTACCCTGATGTAGCCCCAGCAGTGCTATAAGCTGTTCTATACAGCTTATTTTATGATGTGTGCCCAGAATCATTATCTTTCTTCCTGCTTATTAAGAATATATCAACCACACTAGAAATCCACAAAATACAAGTCTCATTTCCTCTTCAGCTATGCTGATGGTAGTTTCTAACTCCATGGACACCCTTTCAGTAAAATGTTCACTAATCATTTTTCTGTGTAAAATGGAAGTTGTAAGCTACACAGTCAAGTCTCACAAGCGTA
>NW_010528412.1:0-5801 GCF_000687285.1 Phaethon lepturus | reverse complement strand
AGCAGGAACACTGCAGAGCTCTTAACATATTAAATGTTACCAACATAGCCTAAAAAGGTAGTCCTACACAGCAACTGTTGCTAAGATGAAATATTTTACTGCAATGAGATGGCCAAGACTTCTAGACTAGGAAAAACATTTGATGCCTGCATCATTTGTCTTACAAGAAATACACCTGCATGCTTTCTGGAACACTAACTACATGCTGTTTCAAACCTTAACAGCTCAAAATGTTGTGTTTGGGCTTGCTTCAATATTACACTGTCATAACTATCAAACATACTATTAGATCTAGGCATTGAAAACGTATCGAAGACTTCTCCTTATCCAAAACAAGATGGATGTGCCACAATGATCCCATAGTTCAAGGGACAGAAAAAAGTATTATGCACTGTTTACCCAACAGGTCTTTTAAAAAAATAACTAAGCTGCACTGCTTTTGGGCAGAACAGGTAAGGGAGCTACTAAAAAAAAAAGGAAAAAGAAAACTAGAGAAAAAAGTTATTTACCACATGAAAAAACACCACTTCTCTATGCTTAGATACAATGCTGAATGTAACAAGTCCATCTTGATTGCTCCCATTCCCTGGTACCATATTTAAAACACTCAACATGACAGCTTGACAGCATTTCAAGCACAAGTCTCCAGAATAAAAACAGCTTATGTTTTTGTAATAGTTTATTTCTACAGAATATTTTTCCTTCATATTTCATTGCAAAAGGCTACACAACACACAGGTATTGTAAAGCCTCGATTTTCAGGAACTGAGTATATCATTTAAAAACAGACCTGTTTCTGCCCGATAGTGAACTGAATTTCAGTACCTCTTGCTATGGCAATACAGAATAACAGGTTTCACAAGGAACAGCCATGTCTAGAACACAGATTGGCAACAAAACTGTGCTATTAACACCAGCTTAATGAAAACTTCTGGTAACAAACTGTGATAACATCTAGCAGTGAAAGCACAAGGTCAACAGGAACTTCTGAACCCAAGTCTGTGATACAAGCCTAACATGTTATGAAGCACACTACGAATCCAGTCTCATTTTCTATAGATAATCAAGCTCTCTACCCCATCATAAAAATCACATTCACTCCTACTGCTGCATTATGCACAAGAACACACATGCACAAATATACCACACTCAAACACAGTTTAGTTTATATATTCAGGGATAGACATCATGGAGTCTTTATACTGGTAAACAATTACTCATAGCAGCCTTAAGTATTCAGTGACTAAGTATTTACAACAATGTAACAACTACATAACATGTCCCTCAACTAGTGTATTTCATGTTTTCTTTCCAAATTACTCCTATAGGATAGAGTTTAGCTTCCTCAAAGACATAACACAGAAAAATTAATTTCTACAGGAGATATGTTCTTTTTACATTCTCAAAACCAACTTTTTTTTTTAGTTTGTCATGATGCAAAGCAAGTCACTAGCAATAAGCAAGAAGAGAACTAATTATGATATCCTGCCTGGAACTTAGGAACTTAAGTTCTCTAACCACTGCTTGAAAGAGAGAGTACTACTATTTTTTTTTTTTCCTTAAGAAACTACATCCAAAGCCAGAACCACTAAGCCACAAAAAGAAAACATTTCCAAAGTCTGCTTGGATTTGAAAATATATTTGCTTTGGAAAAACATTTTAGAAGTGTCATAGTCCTTGCCTCACAAACACACTGAACAGTGAATGAAGGCCAAAAGTTTAAATGAAATCCAGATGAACTCAGTTCCCAAATGGCTTTGGACACTGATGAGAAACTGCAACTCTCCAGAAACTTTCCAGCATCTTTCACAGCCACCAAACCTTATAGCTAAAATTCAGGCTGCATTAAAACAGCACAGAACACAGGACCAGCCACATTATTTGGAGTTTTTTTTCATCAAGGCAGTAACAATCATCATCATAAATTATTCTGGACAACAAGTTCTATGTGACCTAAAATCTGAGGCCTAGTATTTGATGTAATAAAGCATGGTTTGCCTTTGTGAAGAAAAGAAAAAAAAAAAAAAAAGACTATGTTTAATTTAGATGACCTGAAAGAACATTCTGAAGAATGTGATTTTCAATGAAAGCTTGTCAAAGCAGCATAAAGATATTAAACATTGGTATGTTTTAAATCAAATCTGCCTGCCACAAACTCATTCAAGTAGTGATGTTTCTTGGCACTAGTCCGTAGCTGGTACAATAGCCCATGGTAATATATTTCTATTTCATGAATTGTAAACTCTAGAGGACTTTGACACTTAGAGGAGTTTTAGTGTGTGCATATGCCAATACAGCTCTAAGTTACAGTAACCAGTTGCATTAGTCCATCTAAGAAAGTAGGATGCAGTACCCGCAGTGCGAACTCAGCCAGCACTACAGCCGCTTTCACATAGGCACAAACGCAAAATCTATTTCCACTTCCTGTCTCCAGGCTGCTGTCAAACAGCCTGAAGCACAACAAACTCAATTGAATTTGTCAGACTGGAGAATTTTTACTACATCTTTGAGCTGGATGGAGGTGCTTGCTGTGCTAGCAGTGTAAGCTTTTTCCAATTTTTACCAACCATTTCAGAAGAGGTTTTTAAAGCTGCTACATCACTGAGAGCACAGCAGCAGCCCTCAGATTAGTTAAAATGAAATTAAACTGATGACATCTTAAATTCAAACTGGAGGAATAACATAACAGGCTCAGAGGTTAAGAAACATCCATTCAGTTACTCTTGGTACAGGACTTCCAGTAGGAATATGGGGTAGACACGTATAGATAGGGCCCTCTTCAGCTCCTCCTCTGCCCCATCCCCTGTCCTGATTTACACCCCAAGGATATCTACACTCAAAGTCTTCTATACCACTTAAGTTCATGAGAAGTGAATTAACCTGAAAGGAAGAAAACTTAAAATAGTTTTCCCTTACTTCAGTATGGCTGAAAATCAAGATTACTCCTTGCTTTGTGTTAGTGATGGTTTGTTGTTCAGCCTGCAATCATTTCTCCCTAAATGAGATTATTGCAATCAATTTACATCTAGATTTTAAATATCAAGAAAAAAAATCAGCATCTAAACACAGTTTTTACATCACACTATAAGCAGATGATCACTAAATCATAGAACAGTCCAGGTTTGAAGGGACCTCAAAAGACCATCTGGTCCAACCTTTTGTGGGAAAGGGAGCCTGGATGAGATAGATTATCCAGCACCCTGTCCAATCACATCTTGAAAACCGCTAGCGATGCCCCTGAGGAGGCTGTTCCAGTGACTGATTGTTTGCACTGTAAAAAAAAAAAATGTCTTTCTTATACTGAGTGAAGCCTCTCCTGGTGCAACTCATAGCCGTTGCCCCTTGTCTTCTCCCTGTGGCTCCTTGTGCAGAGAGGGCCTCCATCCTCTTTGTAGCCGCCCCTTAAGTAAGATGATTTTACTTAACATTCAATGCATTTGCTGTTGTTCTGTTTTTATATGAGAGTTTGGGAACCACTGTCTTAACTGTATCAATGGACTAATGAGCAAATATAAGCTGTCGAAGTCCCTCATCATCACTAGCACCAACACCTTGAACTTCTATGTTTCAATACAGCCATTCTAGAGTCAGAAGTGAGTTGATGCAGACTACATAGCACAGGAATTTGTGAAGCAATATAAAGCTGTGAATCACTTGCAGAGACCTCACAGACCACCACTTGAATACTTTCCAGTTTATATTTGTGAAACTTACCACCAAAAGAGCCTTTAGCTTCATCCTTAGAAAGTTTAGCTGCACCAACACAAGTATCTGGTCACAAAAGTACATATGAATACTTTACTTTTATGATTCAAGCCAGTATTTCCCAAGAGCCTAAAAATTATAAATGACCAATGAGCCCACACATGCTGTCCAACAGACAAATCACCTTCCTTCCATCCCAAATATATTTAAATGTTCAGCCGACATAGCCATTTCACTTTTCAGCCCTGCATCACATCTTTAGAGAATATTTAAACTTTAATCTGCATCTTCAAAGCCAAAACTATCTCACTTTGTCAACTGTTACCCTGCAATGCCATCAAATTAACACTCCACTTATTTTTCCAAGACCTATTTCATACTACGTTACCAATCATTAGAGCTTTTTTTCCCCCTAAAAACAACCCACTGGGGTGCTGTTATCTCCGTATTTTAAAGTCTTTCCCTCCCCTCAAAAATCCAAAAACTAAATCCAAAACATTAGTTCCTACAGTTAAACCTTTAACTGACCAAAAACATTTAAATGCCAAATTTAAATTTATTTTGGCCAAACAACCACTTACTCCTGGGCTTTTCAGCCTGTACACATTCTTTCCCATTTGTTACCACTACTGACTCTGGATAGCAGTCCTTTTCAAAAAGAGTTGCATATAACATTCCTGTACATTCTACACTTTTTTACTGGGTTTTAAAAGTGTAGTTAACAACTTCAACCAAGAATTTTCCTTGACTAGTCATACAGACATGTGTGACACCTCTGGCTTTCTTCATTCGGGCAAGTGCTGCACAGTGATCATCTAGCCTAAATGAACACTGTTTATATGGGGCAAGGATCATATTTAATTGTCCACCATTTATTGATGGGCATAGTGTTAACACTGAACAAACAACTGCATGTGCCCACGTAGTACAAAGGGATCCTAACTCACAATTAGAAACAAAGGGTACTCCACAACATACCTTGAAACTGCAATTTCACAACTTCAAGGCTGTCTATTGCCTAGACATTTGTATATGAAAGCATGCTCATTCAACTTGCAGTAGTTTTAAACACAAGAACTAAAATGCTTCAAAAATGACATTTTCTTTAAATTATTCTGTTCTTATACTATAAAAAGAAACTTGCAGAAAAAGAACATGCATGCAGTTTACTTCCACATCACAAGTAACTTATCTGAACCAGCGAAACTGACACAAGTTTCATAAAATTATAAACACACATTTTATAAATATATTGCAATGTTTAAGTTATTTTAACACCATTAAAACAATGCCCAAAACATTCAAATATTTAATGTTTTATCAATCAGTGCTGTCCTCCTTAGCCTTCTTCCCAAACCCTCAACTCCCAAATTTGGGAATTTCTTTGTAACATTTACCTTCAGTAGGAAATTTAATTGTGTTTACGTGCTTTGTTACCAATTAAGCTAGCAATGGCGAACAGTGTGACCACTCAGGTGAGTGATCATGAGGACAAGCCACTCTGTGACACCTACTTACAGAAGAAAACACTGACTGAAATCATCACAAACTTTTGTACAGACAAGGACAAGTGGGTCAACTGACAACTCTGACCAGTCTTTACCAAAACTGTTATTCCAAGTGAAAGCAAGGCCAGCACCAGAAACAGACATCTTAACTCCTGAACACCCCAATGTGACCCCTGGAAGTGTTTCTTTTAATCACTCAGCCAAATGTTCTCATTTTAAAATTTGATTAATATACCAAACAGAACCACAGAGGGTTCTGACTTGTCATTTAAAATGCTGTGAGAAGAGGTGTCCTTTGTCAAGAAGTGCAGTGGCGCATCTGAGAGTCCTGGGATCAAGCACTGACTTGATTTTACACTTCCAAGTGAGACCTTCTGCTTCCGGGCAGTCTGTAAAATAAATTATAACTACTCCCCAGATAAGAGACAAGTTATTCAAACAGGTCACATACCGTAGCTGTAAAAAAGTATGGGAACTAAAGTCTCTAAATAAACACATCCATCTCACCCAGAGGGCCCGCACCTGCGGTGAGCAATGAAGCTGTTGCACCTTTCCGGCCCTGCCCCAGCCAAGGGGAGACAACAGTTC
>NW_010528411.1:63207-81047 GCF_000687285.1 Phaethon lepturus | reverse complement strand
GTGCCGGGTTTTGGGTGATCCCCGCTGGACGTGAGCAAGCGCCTGTTTGTTGCTGCTCTGTCTGAGGCTCACTTTTCACCGCCTTTTATTCGAACGCCAGGCCCTGGTGCGTGCAGCTCCCAGCACAGGCACCCGGCTCGCTCCGAACCGGGACGCTGAGCCACGCTGACAGCAAACGCTGGTTCTGGGGGGGGTTGTCTGTCACCCTGGATCGGTTCAACAGGCGAAGAGCTGTGCAGACGTTGTACTTCCGCGGCAGGGAGGGTGATGCAGGCGCAGGCTGACGAAGCCAAGGGCTGCCCAACCTGCCGCTACAGCAGATTCTGAATTTTGCCTTTGATATTCGCCCGCCACCACTCCGATCCACAGTGCTACGCAGGTGGCCGTATGGGGAAAGGTACGCTGTGTTAGAGAGGCTTCGAGCATTACCGCTGAGCTGACCCTGCGCAAGCGCCTAAAACTTCAGGCTAAAAGGCCAGGCTGGGCTACTCTGAACACAGCAGGCTTTGGATAAAAATCTAGAAGTAAACAAATCAAAGCTTGGAAACTGTCAAAACGTCTTTCTGTTAGCACTGTAGTCACTCTCCTCCATCGTCGGAGAGCAGTTTTACAGGTTCTTCTGAAGAACCTTGTTCCCTACCTTAAAACAGGAAACATGAACTAGGGAAAAAAAGCTGCAGCAGCCATAGTTAAACAACTGCAGCTTCTTCAGGAGTCTCTTTTCTCTGAGGCCGTCACTCACGATTACATTTGGAAGTAAAATCAGGTCAGTATTTGATACAGCGTTTTGGAGTGAGTTGTCTGGTAAATGTCTATTAGAAATATGCAGTTAAAAAAACCCCAGTGAAGGTACTACAGTTATAGCATGAGTGACAGCCTGGCCAAAGTACTTACAGGTTGTAGCCCAAATGGTCTCAGCTTTTAAAAATGTGTATCAATTTTGAGTGCTCTCTTAAAACAACATAGAACAGACTAGCAGTGCTGCTCAGTAACCCAAACTCCTTTTGGCAGTAACTTTGAAAATCAGGCTGTCTGTCAATTTGGCTCCAAAATTCATGTCATGTCTTTAAAATTCAGTTTCCTATCATGCAAATAAAGAAATTCTTGTAGTTCTATAGAGTGTTGGGAAAATTAAGTCATTAACGTTGTGATGTCTTGACAAGCTCATATCTGTAGAAAGGGGAGAGGAAGAAAATGCTCTGCTCAATGGCTGTTTTGGTGGCTTGTAAGATCCAGGTAAACATAAGACAAAACCAATAATAAGCAGTAACAAAGATTATTATTTTTTTCTCTCAAAGTAAAAAATCGTAAGTTGGAATTTTCAATAGAATTGAGAAGAGTTATTTCTGAAAACCAGGCAGTTCTGCAGCCATCAGCATAATATGTGGCAGATAAATGAAATGCTTGCTCTTGGAATTCACTCAGGGTCCCAAAATCTTTTTTCTTTTTTTTTTCTAAAGAGAAGTCAGAAACAGAAAAGTATATAACAGAATAAAATTAAGTTGAGGAAATTCACAGCAAACGTCCTTCTCGAAATAACATTTCTGCAGTAAGTGGGGTTTTGTTTGTATTGGAAACTTTGTAAAGTTAAAAGAAAAAAACTCCACAGCTTCCTTGTCTGTAAATTTCCCTTTTCCAACCAAAAAAACATGTAAAAGGGGGAAAAAAAAAGAGAAAATAAATGCATAGAGTCAGGAAAAAAAGACATAAGCCTAATTCTCCTCTTTATCACTCTGTTCTGAGTCAGGATAGTTCAATTTACCTGCCTGGAATGATGTTTACTTTAGCGGAGGTAAAAAGCATGTCCTCTTTGCTTCGAATAGGCTGTGTCATGACAATTTTACAATTTAACTTTCTTCTCTTAGTATTTTTGATTTGATATTTCCTTTCTATTCCATTCTGATGTCGTATATTAGGGAGAAATGAGAAAGATACAGACCTCACAGTCTGGCTTTCCCTTTTGATTTTAATTCATTCAACAAGATCGTATTTTCTCTTCATGGCTTTCCATGAGTCCTTGGCTGGCTCTGCACTGTGTTCGAAGCACAGACCATGCTTCATTTAGCAAGGACCTTGACCTGCAGTCGGCAGAGTGGGCACATTGTGTGTGCAGACATGGCGCTTCAGAACATGGTTTAGGGGGCATGGTGGTGTTGGGTTAACACTTGGACTTGGTGATCTTGAAGGTCTTTTCCAACCTTAATGATTCTGTGATTCTGTGTGGTGTCAGATGCCTCTCTATTTTGTTTTTACTGTTGTCAAAATATCATGGCAGCAGAAATCTTCCTGCAAATGTAGATGCCTACAGCCTAGCTTTAAATTTTCGGCAGGTACAATGTAATATGGAATATGCTTCCAGCTTAGCCTAGCTTCATGACCAAACATCATGAGGCCATTAGCTGACGATCAGAGAAGCTGCTCGGCTGCAGATAGCTGGTTAGTAGCCTGGGACGAGCTGGTTATACTGCCAGTTCTTGTAGGATAGCCCATAGTCACTGAAGCACAGCTGTAACCTGGGACAGGTACCTGGAAAATATAACATGACAGTGGTTATCAATCAGGAGTGTAAAGAACAGATGAGAGGAAGAAGATGGGATCAATACACATTTTTCAGGATAAAACAGATAGCTTTTCAGGCTGATTTCATAATAAAAAAGGCTGGATAAATATTTCTTCACAGAGATGTATATTAGTTTTGATACCAGTCCTAAAGGTAGGTTGCAGATTTCAGACAGCCTTTTCTTATGACCCTGTCTCCTCCCCAGCCCAGAGCTGGAGCATAGCAGGGAGGAGACAGTCTTTCCCCTGCAGTTATGTGCATGCAAGTGCTATTGAAACTGGTGGCAGTTGCTCATGCATATCAGCAGACAACAATGAGCTGAAACTGCTGAGTTGAAATCTCCTCAGTTCTGCACACAAAGGATCTGCAGCAACATTTCCCAAAGGCTGGTGTTTCACACACTCACCCTTTCTGCCTCTTGTTATTCACAATAGCCACCAACTTGATAAGATGTTAGCAGAGCTGGTCTTAAGGTCACGCGACAATTTGCAGCCACACAGAGAGCTTGCTTTTCCCTTTATAAGTAAATGACATACAGACGGCTGTGCTCAAAAACCTGGGAATTCCTACTCACCCCAAGGAAAGCTCTACCACTGACAGAGGACATGATAGCCTTTACAGGTTAGCCTGCCTCCACTCTGCTGGCTTGTCTTCCAGGCTGAAGATGTTGACATCAGCTTCTGTTGGGCTGATGTCTCCCATTCCTCTGGTTTTCAATTTCAGCTTTATTTCTTCTTCCAAAACTGATAAATTAAATTCCACTCCTTGCATCTAATCCAAAAATTTCCTGGAAGCTCTCTATCCCAGCTCAGTCTCATGGTAGCTTTACAACCTCCAATCCCTGCCTGACTGGTCTCCACAGAGATTGTTAGAAAAAAATTGAGGCCTTTGCTCCAGAAGCTAACCGCTTTACCTCTGAAAATCTTCTAGAACAAGTGTTGGGGAGGAGGAGAAGAGAAGGAAATCATGGTTTTCTTTCGTGCAGTAGACTTCTGAACTGCTTACCAAAAACTGACTGCAAAACCGACACTTCTTTTTATTTCTATTTGCTACAGGCTGCGATTTCTGATTTATAAACAGCTCTTGCTTGAAGCTGTGGTGGTGTACAGCCCAATAGCTATTGTGTATTTTTAGAAAAGGAAGAAATCCTACCTAAGGAAACAGGTGATGGTGAGGTTATCCACCAAGATCTGGACAAGATCAATTGGAAGAACCTCAGTTACCATCTGAGGAGCAAAGCCTTGTCTACACAGTTTGAAGGGCTGCTGATTTCTCTTTAAAAGGCCCCGAAGGCTGGCAAGTGGCTGAAATTCACAGAACCATTTGCATGTTTTGCTATCTCTCTGCAATTACTGGCATTTCTGAAGAACTGGCCTTCCTACTGAGGTTTTGTACAGTTTGTTGCGGTCTGTACCACATCATTTCTCTTAAGAATGGAAAAAATTAATAAAAAGAGAAAAAGAATCACACCTGTGCATTTATATTACATTTAGCAACCAGCAAGCACCATAAAGACTTATTTACATATACATAACAGAATCAAAGAGTCAAAACCCATGTTGACTTACCTTCAAATTACCTTATTTTTTTTAAGTTTATGCAAATTTGTGTATGCTTCACTTACTTTATAACTCCTCAAGGCAGTTCAAAAAAGGCTTCTGTTGTATAGCCCATCATCACTGCTAGGAAATATTTTTCCCACAAACCATTTCCTTTAGAGTCTGTAAGATTAAGAAGACATAAAAGCATGAATGGAGAGGAAATAGTAGAGTAAAACAAGAGCTGTTTGGGGACAAAGTGTTTTAAACCATCATTCCTGAACTCTTCATCATTTCTTACTCTTAAACCTAATTTAAAAAGTGTGAGAAAAAGTCTGTTCATATCACTAAATAAATGGGCTGCTCTGGCTTAGCTTCCAAAACATAAACCACCATCTAATCTTCACAGTATTAGAATCACTGGGTGAAAACTCCTGTGTAAAATCTCCTAAAATCACTGCTGCAACCCAGACAGATGACTTGGTGGTGTCAGAAGAGGCGAGTCTCCTTAAATACCCTATCTGTACTTTTGTTGGGAAAAAAAGACAGACTGAAAATTGAATAGTAATTGAATTGGCATGGGTTAAACTTTTTACAGTAGATATAAGCTGTATTCAGAGGGAGGTGGGAATCTTGTTCTGCAGTGAGATGAACAGAGTACAGAGAGCTGTCTGACAGTTCTCGTTAAAACCTGCATTATTTTTCCTAGTTTATACTTCATACTGGAAGCCATTTAATAAGTGTAGAATCTTGGGCAAATTTAAGAATCAACACGGAAGTACTATGAACATTTCAGTTCAAATGTGTTAGCTTTTGTAAACTTCATGTGGTGTATTTATTATCATCATTATCATTATCATTATTGATGTTGTTATTATTAACAGATAAACCTTTTGAATTTCTAGGCCATAGACAACTCCCTGTTCATGTTTAAGTTGTGCTGAGTATGACTGCAAAGTCAAATTGCTTGGTCAGCCCAATACCAGAATATTACATCAACATGGCAGTGACTGAAGGACAGAAAATACACATTTAATCACAGAGTCAGATTGTTAGGCATGTTTTATGTACTGTCATGGCTTTGTGTGTAAAATAACTCACCTCAAAATGTTTGTGAGGAGCAGGACTTAGAGGTGAAACCTCACTCAGAGATTTTCAAAAGCCAAACAGTGTGGCAGCCTGAGTTCCACAACTATTGGAAGCAATGGGAACTTGGAGGGATAGAAATAAATCTTGCAGAGGAGCGCACTGTAGGCAGCAGTCTGCCAGCAAGGGCAAGCACAGGTGGCTTGGAAAGCATCTTTCCATTTTGGTTTTCTTTTAATCTGAGAGAGCGTAATTAGAATAGAAGGAAGCAAGCAAACTTTGGGATACCATCAAGACTTTTAAAAGATTTTAAAAAATAGAGTGAGAGGATGTTTATTCTGGAACAGAGATGGGGAGAGTCCTTCCTGGTATTGCTGGATAGTCAGAGCATTCACCTCAGTGCTGACAGCCGCAGATCAGGGAGGTGAACATGAGCCAATTGCTCCAATCGGTGTTCTCTCCCCAGTCTATATGAATTACTATTAATAAAACTTGAAGTGTCTTCAAGAATAGTATAGCCAAGAGCCTAGTGTCAAGTGGAAGCTTGTTCATTTTCATAAAAAGAGCTTATTTAGAAGAAACGGCGTTTTCCGGCAAGAAGACACTATAGAAGACCTCTCAGCCGGCTTTGTTTTAAACACAACCCAACCTGTGAAAATGGAACAAGAAGTGTTGTTAACAGAAGAACCAAAACCAAAATGTGTCTTTGCAAGGTCAGCCTCAGTGGATCTAATTCCATTGATAATAGTGAATTTCAGATTAGATCTAGAGAACTGAACAGTTGCATCCTGTAGAAAAAATAGACAGAAGAAACACATATTTGTACCCTCAACTCTTATGCTGATGTTTTCCTTTGAGCCCATCACTTCCACTTTGTCACTTGTCTTCTTTGTTTCCTGTTTTCCTCTTTACTTTCTGTCTATAATTTCTATCTACAGAATAATCTTTTTTTATGAGAACTTTGTTACTCCATTTATGCAGTGCTTAATTCAGTCACCCAGATCTCATCACTAGCAACAAAAAATAAGTATATTTATATACATCTGTCTTGGCAATGCTCTGTCTGGGCAGACACTGTAAGGATGGGACATGAATGTATACCTTTGCTGCTACTTGGCCTCAACTAGTACTTGGCCATTAGTTCTATTCTCTGCCAGTGCTGTACCTTTATTTCCTTCTCTATCTTCTACGTCTTCTCACCTATCATCACAGCGAACACTGCTGACTTGATGATTAAAATCTGGCAGAGACATGCAAAGACATGTTGATTTTACCAAAGTCAGGAAAAGTCACAGGAGGACCCATCAAGGACTGAACCCACACAGCTGGTCTGAGCTCGATCATGCTCAGAGATCAGAAAGAGATGAAGAAGCTACCTGTTGGCATAAGCACGGGCACAGATGCTTGGCTCAAGGGAGAAGGGGCAGCAGTGGGTTGGAGCAGTCTCTGTGGAGACAAGTTATAGTAGATGTTCAGAAACAATCTAAGATTTAAACCTCTGCTTGGTATGAATCAGACAAAAATACTTTTGGAAGAGATCTGGAATCCTGCAACTTGCTTTGATTCTTGCTTTTTTGTTACGTGGATACTTCTCAGCTGTCAGGTATAATTTAATTTCCCCCTAGGAGGCAGATTCTATTTTATCAAAACCAGCTAACCTCTTCTGTGATTTTTACACAATGCAAAAAAATAATACAATTGTGTCAGCTGAACTATTTTTGCAGAGTTTGGGAACCTATACAGAAGTAAAGGCAGCTGTTTTCTTTTTTATTATGCAATTTTCTTCTGTTAGTTTTACTCATGAATTTCAACCCCAGAAGTGCCAAATCCTAACCTCAGCTATAACCATATAATTCACAAGAAATCATTGGTAATAGCCTAACTTTAGAGCCCTGTTCATTTTGTCAGAAAAGCAGTTTCTGGATTTATGATTTACATCATTTTCTTATTTAAATGCCATCCTCACGGAGGCATTAGATCTGTGGCTCACGTTGCACTTCAAAGAAGAGGAGTAACGTAAGAACAACTCTGCATCTTCCACTGCCTCTGCAAATGTAAAAAGAGCATGAAGACAATATGAGACACTTCTTCACAGGCAATTAAAAACCATGTGTTTAACAAGTTTGGACTTGCATGCTCTTGTGTTGTAAAACTTGGTAATGTGCTAAAAATGTGTGGGAGTGTGCTTCTTTTGTCAGTCTGTATATGTTTGGGCGGTGCTAATGGTGGGATGGGATCAGAAGTGGAGAAGCTTCCTTCCACCTACTTGTCTTTACAGTTCTCCAGGGATATGGAGCTGTTGAGGCACCTAAAATGTATGGAACAAGTTAGTTACCCATTACGGGTCTGGCAGGGAATATGTTGGAAATATGGGGCTTTTCTCTGGCCGTAGAGTTTCATGGGACACCCAGATACTCACTTGAGCAGTGAATTTCATTTATTCTTAGACAAGAAGTTATGTATGTCCAAAGTATTCACAGAATCACAGAATCATTAAGATTGGAAAAGACCTTTAAAATGATCAAGTCCAACCATCAACCCAACACCATCATGCCCACTAAACCATATCCTGAAATGCCATGTCTACAGGTTTTTTGAACACTCCCAGTCAAGACATGACTAAAAATGTTGTTTTCTACATGGTGTCAGATCGTGTCTGATCCTAATGGCACAAAAATACACAAGTAGTATCTCCATTCCACCACATGCATATTGAAAGATTAGTTACTCTACTGGTCTTAATGCTTATCTAGCACTGAAGGCTCTGAGGCTTGTGACACCAGCACTGCGAGTGCCTCAAGCTGATAGCCATCTCTTTCTGCTCTCCTCACAGGCCATCATAGCAACCTTTGAGCTCTAAATACACTCCCCAGGGGACTAAATAGAGCTTGTGCTTCCCCTTTCTGCTTTGTCAGTTGAAGAAACAAAACAGAATCAACCTATAATTCCTAGCTCTCTGCGGAGCATTCAATGTATTCAGGATGGAAAATCTGTTTTGTGAAAGACCATTGGATTTCAACATTTCTTTTTGGTTCCAGTTTGGAACAAATGCTCCAAAATTTGAAATTCCTCATGTGAGGAGGGCAGGGGAAGCTAATCAAATAAAAGACAGTTTCCATTACAATGCATAATATGGGTAATTACCTCTACTCTTAGGCAAAAGGTGTTCAATGTCAAACATTTATTCTGTAACTGTAACACATTCATTTTGATCTTTGTCAAGGCCCATTTCTGTTGCAGTGAAAGAAATTATGGTTGGAGTGGACATGATTACAGGAAGCAATTTTCTTCTGATGCCAGTTGGCTCCATCAAAGCTTTCTCAACGAGTGCTGGTTATATCGCTTGGTAGTCTTGTTTTTGCCCTAGGCAGGAGGGAATAGACTGTGGCTCAGCCCAACACAACAATGAAAGGGTGCAAAAATCCCATAAAGATCCTTCAGAGTTGTTACAGCAATATGAACTGTGTCAGTCACAGAAAAGAGAGTATACCCTCTGCTCTTCACTCAAATGAGTGAAAGGGCCTCCCCGTTAGGAGAAGAAAGGGACAGGGACCTGGTTCTGTTCTGCCCTCTTTGAAGTGCCATAATTAGAGCTGGTCTCCTATGAGAAGAGAAGTGTTCTCAATCTAGTTAATAATCACATTAGCTTGCTCTCTGTGGAAACCAGAAAGGCATTTTATGACATAATATTAAAAATCCTTCTTGGGTCTTCTCTGGAAGAAACACTAACCATTACGCAAAGACTCTCCAGTCCAAATCAAGGTTTTTTATCATTATTTTTATTATTAATTTCTAGAGCTACAATAAAAAAGTAAAAAATGTAATTTTCTAGGATGAACTGGAATGGCTCCTAGAGGATTTAATTGGTGATAACTTAGGCTGCAAATGCATGCTTGAAACAGTGTTTATAAATATCCCACTTAATGGAAAAAAAAGTTATAAGTGGTGATAGAAATCTGTCTGGCAGAAAATAACAAGCTATCTGCCAGCAAGCAGAGATTCCCAGTACAACTAAAATGCTGGTCCAGCTGTGTTAAAAAGCCATATATTAAGGATAATTAAAATATTATAAATCATCACTCAAAATAGTTTACTCCAGAGGTAGTCTTCTGAGTAAACTGCTACTGAAGCTTGGGAAGAAACTAGAAGGCCAAAATAAAAGGCTGAAATCAGAGAAAAGAGTCCAAATAATTACTTTTGAGAATAATCATTTTCTTTAAACTTGTTTCTTAAAAGCACTGATTCTCTTCATTAATAAAAGGACAAACCCAATGCCAGGGGTTGAAAAACGTCATCAAAAGAGCACTTTCAGCTGATCCATAAGCAGTTTAACAACACTTTAGTGGACAAATCTTAGCTTTCCCACACAACTTCTCCAGAAAGTCTGCCTACTATAAGGTTACAAAGTGTCATGCTATTGATTTCCTCTGAGGAGTATGCCTCCACAGTAATTTCATTTTATTCCAGTTTATTTCCTTCTATTTTTCTCATATGTATATAAATATAAGTATGCATAGATACGTATTTCCCAATGAAAGGGAAGTTAGCGCTAACTGAAACACATCCTCAATGTCTGTCAGCAGCTGTAACAAGACTTAACTACAACTGAACACCGAAAAGGGAGGAAAAATTCTCTCATGGCAAGCAGCACTTTTGCAGGACATTTGATACCCGATATTATGCACTATAAACTACAGTCAAACCGAAACAATCAGCTTGATGACATATACCACATCTGGGTCATGGGCAGCTTGACAGTGTTTTTGCCTTGAGCTATAGCCATGTCAGCTTTAATGTGACATTTAGCATATTTAACCATGAACATATGACACATCTTTAGAAATCCTTATTGTCTATATAGCCTATTTTTACACGCATAATTGCCAACAACAGTAAATAAAATTCAGTGTGAAGTGACATTTTGTAAGACCTTATCAGTTTTGTCCTGTGGCGTTAGTCTAGCATATGGTATAGAACACAAAGCATGTCCTGGATTGTTTTTCTTTAAATCCTGCACATTGATGTTATATTTAATATTCAATGCTAATTGGAACATGGAATGTGAACTCTTCCTGGGGTTGATTTGTCCTTTATTTTCCTTTGTGTTTTCAAGTCTTTTGGACAGTGAGTTACTGTGTAAAATCCCTGTAAGTGACTGCCATAGCTTATGACGAAGAGTAGGGAGATTTAGCTTGGAAAGAATCAATAGCTGCATGCGACATCATTGCAGTGTGTAGTAGTGGCTGGACAGCACATCTGGTCATGCTTAAATCTCTAACACTCTGGAGTCAACAGTTTGACATAAGGCACTTTTTAAGTTGATTAATTCATTACATTTGGGGACTCAGCTGGGTTCTTTCAAGAGAATAGGACATGTTATTTTTTCAGTTCATAGTGACATTGGTTCTCAGTTTAGAACAAAGCACGAGTCTTCCAAGGTATCGGGCTTCAAACTATGTTGATAAAAGGTGTAATTGCTGTGTATTTAGTTCTAGCATTCTGGTATTCCCGTTTATTATCAGTCTTCCTTTTTTGTTCAGGATATACTCCTACATAGAAAACCACATATAATTAGCTTACTAAATAATAGTATAAGAACATCAAATCCAGACCCTGGAATTTCTTGGAAACATTTATATCTTGATTCAGATCAAAGTTAAAAGGAACCTGCTTTTATTTTGGGTGTTCAGCTTGGTAAGATTCTGATACCAATCTTGAGCCTTGAAACATCCAATGGATATGAGTGATTCCTCCTCAGCACAGTTCTGTGACTAAAACACCTATGACATTTTATAAAAATCCTTTTTTTTTGCCAATTCTATTTGTACAGCCCTCATAAGAAAACATTTCCCATCCTTATATCTATAATGTCATACACAATAGAAATGAGGAATTATTGTCCAGTTCACATGCATACACACATTTTATAAATATATATATACACATACCTACAAAAAATCACAAACAATATAACTTTTTTTTCCAACTGTATTTGCCAAAAGTAGCTGAGTTAACATTCAAAAGAAAGATCATGAAATTGGATGGGAGATAGATACACTTCAGTTTTGTTTTTAACTGAAATTTTGAGCACTTGTTTGCAGCTCTCAGAACCTCTTAGGATTGGGCCACTTGATATGTGTCAGCTCTGTGACTGATATTATAAAGCTTAATTATGCTTTTTAAGATGACTGATCATTTTGGCAACAGTCACGAGGGCTGAAAGCACAAAGACATATTTCAACAGGGTGTACTGGAATTCAGGACCTGGCAAAAGAAGAAGAATATGCCCACTTCAATTTCTTACTAAGCTGAGCCATTTCTTTATTGGAATGACAAACAGTTATGACAGCAAAGGATGTAGTGATAGGGATTCAGGGATCTACTTCTTAATCAAAAAAATACTTGGTCATATAGGTTAAACTTTGTTTAAATTAAGAAGTCATATGAGGGCGAAATTGTATACGTATATCTCTACATGGGGAAGTTATTTAGTGAACATCTTTGACAGAGCTGTTATTGCAAAACGCACCTATCTTTTACTCTAACAACGCACACAATACCATAGACAAATGGATCGCAGGAAAAAAATATCTCCTTACATCCTTATGTCTACAGTGTTTTCTGCATTAAAAATGCAGTCTTTATTGTTATAAAGACTAAAACTCTTGCCTGTACCTGTGTGACAGAATAGCAGGATAGGGCACATTACAGTAACAGTAGCCAGTGATAAAACTGCTAATGTATTCACATTGTCAGGATTGTCTCTCTGTCATGCTTTGTGTGGCTTGGAGCTGCTTCATCTTGCAATAAATCCACTGCTTGAAATACCTTAAACACAACATGATTTCATGCAGCATTATTTATCTGATAGCCTGCCAAAACTGCGTCTGCTGTTACAGAAACTTATTTTTTCATTTAGTCACTGGAAGCTTTGTAACATTTCTTCCCCTGTGTAAATTAAGAGAATTCAGCATCAATGGCCAGCGCATGATCACTCTCTTCACAGACTTCAGTTTGCTCTTTGCTGTTCCTCCTCTCCAGCTTGGCAGTGCCTCCCAAGTCCAGCTTCACAAAGAAGACAGAGGAAGTTATAGCTACTGCTTATTCACATTTTTAAACTAATATCTTCATTCTGCTTTCTCCTCGAGCTTCTTTAGATAGATCTTTGGAAGAAACTTTATAACCTGCATCTTTCTAAAAAAAATAGTTCTAGCCTGACCAGCAGTTTTGGGCTTTTCAAAGGAGCAAAGCTAAAATGCCACAAAAAGGCTATGGAAGAGGTCAGGCTGGATGATCATGATGGTACATTCTGATCTGGTAAAAAGATTTTTTTAGGTAGAAGAGAAGAAAACAATTCCATTAAGTAACTATATTTCTTTTGCTACTCTTGAGCTAGACAACCAGATAACTGCCACACTCCAACGTTACAATCAGGTCAGTACTGTATAACTGCTCAGAAAGTACCTGGTACATTTTACAGTACTGAAGTGATTGTGTTCTGAAGTTTGATTTACTCTTTTGGCTGCTTAATGAAGTACGTAGTTAAGTTTTGAATAATACAAAACCAGAAGTTTCTCAGCCACAACTTTGTGCTAAAATTAGTCTTAACTAAAAAGAACTGAGATTTCTTATATGGTTTGAAACCCTTAACATGTTTGTGTTAGGAGAAACAAGTATGGAAAACAAGATCTACCTGATCTAACTGAACCAAAACAAAGCAGTCTTTAATCTTTTTCAGAGGAATTTACAAGTTTCCAAACTATCGTCTAAAACTGAAGTTTTATTAATTAAATTTTTTTTTAGTTGCATGATATATATTGCCTATAAATCTGATATCTGATACATGGTTTAATAATACTTCTGTGCTTGGAACTGTTATTTTCAATAATAACTAATAGCATAGTTTCATGTATTAAATAAGAGTGTATATGATGTAAATTATTTCTGTTTTCTTCTCTGGGATTTCATGGATGTTTCTTTGTGAAAGATTTCTATTGCCATCTTGTAAGTTCTGGCTGACATGATAAATTTATAAACTGTTTCAATGTGCTGAGAGACAGTTGTGAGTTGATTAGGGTTTTATGAAGTAACTGCTAAAGCAAGAGAGAGCTCCAATCATGTAGGGACTTTAAATGTGAATGGTGAGCAGTATTGGCTGAAGCTTAGATAAATGATGACTCCAACTATATATATTTTTAAAAAAATGGAAAAAATAAAAGGAGAGCTGAAAATCTATGACCAGATCAAAAGGTCATAACTGACAAAGTGAGACATTTTCAAACAGAATAAAAAATATTTCGGTCTTTTGCGAGAATAAAAGGCAATGGACTAAAAGGAGAATCAGAGGGATGTGCTTATATAACAGAAGAGACATATTTAGCTGCTGGGCCATCTGAGGTCAAAGGAAGTTTATGTGGAATGGTGAAAAAAAGAGAGATGTAAGCAAACTCAGGCACTCCGTGATTCGAAAGGGAGATCCTAGGAGGACAGCGGATGCTGAGGAGCACAGCTAACCACAGAACTGACTAACAACATGGAGCTTGGGACAGGATGTTCCCAGACCACTCTGCAGCCCCGCCGCCAGCACGGGGGCTGCCTCCAGGCTCACAGGGAGGCACAGCCTAACGCAGCAGGAAAAGAGTTTCAAAGCTGCTATCTGAAGAAAGGGAAATTTGTCTCGCTGGTCTTCCCATCCCCACCACACTGTGCTTCAGTTCCCCAGGTTTACAATGAGGGCAACGATGTTTGCACAACAGCATAAATAAAAGGACAAAAATGGTCCTTGTTGGATGTTGGATGTTGCTGTTAGAGCGTATAGCAGAATGCCCACAAGCGAGCATTCGGTTTTGTATTGTAGATAAGGTTTTCTGTCTTAGCTAACAAGAACATTTGAAGATTTTATTATATGCGCTTTATCTCGTAATTCTTGACTAGAAAGAGAACTTAAGCCTATACTTCTAACTCATCCATACTTCAATTATTAATGTGTGTCAGGTATGTTCCTTAATTTCCTTTGGCCTTCTAGGACATTTTTTAATTCTCCACAAAGCATTTGTTTTTCTGTCTGTAACTATATGTTCAAGGAAAAAGCAATAAAATAATTTGCTTTTTAGGGCTAACTTACTTCATTAAGTAATGCATGTTGTATGTCTCTTTCCAGGATTATATTAATCCATTTTAAACTGTAGATCTTATCAAGCTAAAACAAATGAACATAAACAGTTGAACAGTAGTTTTCAAATGTAGGATTAATTTAATGTAAATTTCAGTCTTATTTGCAAAGTTTTGGTATTTTGTCATCCTTGCTTGGCCTTAGGTTGTTGTATTTCAATTTGGAAATCGTTTTGTACAAGTGGCTTCTTAACATTTTGATCCTGCTGTGTTCTTGATCATTTCATCCAGTTAAAAACTGGGTGAGGTTAATAATTTTTTTTTCAATAATAGGTTTTCTTTCCATTGAATACTAAAAGCTACTGAAAAATAATGTTGGGTTTTTTTACCAGAAACCATTTCTGACAAAAATATTATATTTGCAGTAAAACCTGATGGAAATACAATTTATGGGATAAAATGGTTTTAATGGAAATATTCTCAAGGGAAAGCAGTACCCTGACCAGTTTTAATAATGGAGAAGTTTTGTCAAAATAGAGACTTGGATCTGGAGGAAAGTGTCGTTGATAGTTTTTACTTTATTTAAGCTGTTGGAGTTATAAGTACTTGTAAAATGCCTAACAGCATATTTTGTTATTTTCTTGCCATAGTAATTTTTTTCAGTGACAATCATGTTTTGTCGTAACATGTCCATAACTTCTCATTTTCATTGATAGGCATCATGGGAAATACTCCCATGAGGTCAATTTCTGGTTAAAAAGACAAAAGAAATCTCTTTCAACGTACCTGCCATGTATTAGTCACTGAACTGTATAAAACTTTGTATAAGCCCACACTCTGCCAGTAATAAAGAATGAGGAAATTAAAGGGATATAAAAAAAATCCCAAACCTTAGTACAAGAAAACATCCATGGTTTAGATTTATTCCTGCAATCTCCCCACATCTTCCTTCTCTGCTGACAATCACACTGCAAGTTTTCTTACTCTCCAACTACTCTGTCACTACATCACACTTCCTCCAAGGACCATCTCATTGACTTGCTGGCTCTGACCACATCAAGCTCTTTTCCCCACTTGTTTGGCTTTAGGAAGGGTCTAATTGCCCTGTTCTCCTACTTTCCCATCTTTTTCTGTCATCTTCTACAGCAAACAAAATATTGTAACCTGTCAAGTCAGACCAAATAAATTAATGAAGATGTCAACATTAATAAATTGCCCCAGGCTGGCTGCAGACGGACACCGCAGCATGCCTGAACGCCGCAGCAGGTGAGAGCTCGCTCAGAGCCCTGCCCAAAGATGCTTCTGGCTACATCCCCTGACACACAGCTCCACCGGCCCAGACTGAGCCACCCAAGAGATGCTGCTGGTCCCTACAATCACGGACACTGGAGTGCAGTAGCTATACGTCTCTGCTGATACATGGATGAAGCTGTTTGAAAGAAAGGGTTTTTAAACAATTTTGAATCAATATAAATTCAATACAAATGGAAATTCTTATTTGGACTGACACAATCTCCCTGATTGCGTGAGAGTTTCCTCTGCCCATCTTGGGATGTTGTTTGGTCTGGTCAATCCCTCATAGTAACCGGGTGTCTGTGGAAATAACAGAGAAATTATTCAGTGTTCAAAGAAATACATACATGCATACAAATATATACATGCATTTTTAATACTTAGAACTACACATTTGTGGGATATTTTATACATGTACTTCATAGTCAGACTGGAGTTATTTTCTCTACTCTGTGATATTTCTTAGCTTTACAGTAGTTAAAAGCAAAACAATTGCAGTTCTGTGTGTTTTAAATTCCCCCATCACCTTTGTTTGCATCCATATCATGTAGCCATCCATAATTCTGGCCAGTAATTCAGCCTATTTAACCTTTTGTTTCTCTCAGTTTGATAACTTTACATTATGGGGACAACATGAAGGAAATTAAGTAATTTTGTTATTTCATTTGTATAATTGAATTTGTCTGAACTATAGCTGAACCGGAATCCAAACTTGAGTATGGAGGACTAATCTACGCTTGCAGATTTAGCGTGAGAAGGAATATTTTTTTGATCATAGGTTAATTTTATACCAAGACTACTGGGCAAGGATGGTGGTGATAAAAGCAAAGATCATGGAAACTTGAGGTTGCTGCTGCCCAGAAGGATGACGGGTGAAGTGGCACAGGAGAGTGGTGGTGTGGGTCCGTGCTGAGAGGAAGCACCAGACACCGCTTGCTGGGAGGGGTAAGGAATGGACCTTCCTGAAAGCATAAACCCTCCTGCATATCCCCAGGCTACATGTCTGCCTCACGTAGGACCCAATGAGCAAGTGTAGAGCAGGACTGCAGCTTTTCTAGCGGTGGCCCCACAAAGGGTAGGAGTCAGGGCGTGCGAGCAGGGAGTGTGCAATGGATGGGGGGAAGGCTGGCGGATTAACTTTGATGCCGACACCAACTGTGCTCAGGACAAGCAGTCTGCTGTGGCCGCTGCTATGTGTCATCTTTAAATGTTCACATGGTTTTTGGGAGCAGAGAGTAATTGTTTCATCTTAGGCATGTTATCACACATTCCTGGACTAATTGTCATTAGATTTGAAACGAAGTAGCTCGGATCAATGATGGTAAACCTTTTCAGCATCTGGTGCCAAATTTACTTTAAAAAGCCCTGTAGCTCACTCCCACTAATGCCCACCCAAATCTGTCAGTGCAAAACTTGGCATCGGTACAAACACTTCATGATCGTTGGCTTAGACAATGGAAAAGCTCTTTGTAATTTGAGCTGCCTGTTGAATGTGTGTGCTATACAATACTGCTGTCCAGGCTGCCATTGTCCTCCTAGAGGAATATTTTTCTTCCTAAAATGCTACACTTACACAAAGAATTTAGCGCAAAAGAAGTATTTGATATTTACTGCATTTCTTTTCCCATTTGTAGAGGATAAGAAAGCCCTTAAAGTGTCCAAATCAGATCACTATTCTCTACATCCAATTTTCATCCCAATGGCAACGCATTTCACTTGCTTCAGAAGAATGTGGCTAAAGCTGTACAGGAGCTTGTATGCAATAATTTCCTATTCATAGAAGTTTCTTACTGACCCTTATGAGTCTGAGATTATTTTATATCTTTAAGCATCATAGTTGTCATTCATTCCAAAAGTACTTTTTTTGTTGACAGTCACCTTTAATGACAGCAAGAGTTGGCTTAGAAGATTTAATTTGCAGACAGTTTGCACTAGTGTCTTTGCAGTATTGCAAAAGACACTTCAGTAGGAAGGATGTTACATTGCCTAGCAATAATCTTTGTATTTAAGTTTAAATTATTTGTTTATGCATTCTGAGGTCTTGTTTGTCCTTTTTGTTTTGTTTTGTTTTGTTTTGTTTTGTTTTGTTTTGTTTTGTTTTGTTTTGTTTTGTTTTGCATGTAGACACACACTAAGCTTGATTCTGCCATTCAGTGTTTTTTTAGTGCTTTATGACTTATCTATTTATGTATACTTGCTATTTTGGTCCCTTGTCCTCAAAAAGTATGCAGTATATTTACATTAGCATACTA
>NW_010528411.1:59970-63176 GCF_000687285.1 Phaethon lepturus | reverse complement strand
TGAACCGTTCACCTAAAAGCAGGATGTGAATGTAGAGGATGGAGATGAAATGCTGCCCTTCTCCCAACAGTGAAAGAAGGGCAAGGTAAATGGATTGGACAATGCTGCTCATTGAATGTGTGCCATTCCAGGGTAGCGTAAGTCCAAGTCCAAGGAGACACACAGTGACATATGCCTGCATCACACCTAGAAACTAGACATTGAAAATGTTTGGACCAATATTGAACAACACATCAGCAGGGGCAATAGAGTGTGTCAAAACTGGAGTACAGCCCCTTCATTTCAAGAGAAGTGGGAAGTATTGTCCCAGGTATGAATCTCTCATTATGGTCATTCCACACGGTCTGGACAAGACACTTCACTTTCTTTTCATCCCTGTGCTCCCCTTCTCTCTTTTTGGCTTTCATAATAACTTTCAGTATGCCATAGATCAGTTTCCCAGCAGCTTCCTTGTTCATGTGTGTGACACTGCCCCTTTCACTCCACTTACAAATTTACTGTGAAAGACATGGTCATCCATGAGACATGACAAAGCCTAACCACAGAGAACAATCAAGGAGCTCTTCAACAGCCATCAGTGCTCTGAATTTTGGCATAAGAGCAACATTACAAATGAGCTTGTGACACCTCATCAGAAGGTGAGGACCAGGCTACTGGCTAGTTTAATGCCATCACAGGAAGAAGTGCCCAAGAAAACAATCAAAATTTGAGAAATTGGCAGTTGGACTAGATGATCTTTGAAGGCCCCTTGCGACACAACGTATTCTATGATTCTATGAAATGGGGCTTCAGGGGTACTGGTATGCTTTTCTGAACTGCAGTATAGATTTTTTATATTAGCTCACTTGAGGAATGGGATCGGATGTATATTCATTTCTCTATCGCAAATTCAGACAGCCAGATGAACAGAGCTTATTGGTGGTTTTTGCAAAGCATAAAGACTAGACACTTGCCTTCTTAAAGAAAAAGAAGTGTGTGAACATCTACTGCCTTTCCCACAGACATCCTGCAAGGAACTAGGAAATCAAGTAGAGCCCATTTACTGCTCTTTGTTGTTACACTCAAAGCACAATTTTTTATTTTGTTAAAAGGCAACAATTGCCCAAAGTGGTAGGAGAGCCAATATTTTAGAGATAGTTAACACAATACAAACATTCCACACACAGTTGATTAAATGAAAAGCAACACTAAATAATACTCTATCTGTAGTACATATTTCATTCATTGCGCAGACCTAGCCTGAGGCTTATTTAAAAAAGCACCAGATGTTTCTTCAAGAAATGTATTTGTCTTTGTGTGATGACAGATGCTCTTTGAAATCGCAAAGTATGTAATAGCAGAGTTTGCCATTTGAAATCAGGAAATTCAATTTGTTTTCTGAGAGGCACGACTGAAGGGTAAAGCCCAGTAAAAATTGCTGTATAAACTAATGTTTTTTAATATTACATACTCATCTTGCTACTTTGAACCTCATTTCCAACACTGCTCCCAGACAGAAATGGGAAAATCCACTTCCAAATACGAGACCTCTGCCAGTGGGAATTTTTCCTCTGTACTTTCCTAGTATGTTGTTTTTCTTAAATGCAAGTTTACCTTTCGTATTAGTCACCTCACATGGTTTTGTAGACTGGGTAGCTAATCAAATGGCTCATGGGAGGAAAATGTACTCAGTATGAACTAATTAAACAGAAAAAAAATTATCTGTACAGAATACATATATGTATGTAACATAACCTCTCAGCAATTCTCACATTGTAGCAAATGATGCAATGTGGCAAAAGATGAATGCATGCCTAAATTTGATAGCAGAAGTGAAATGCAATTACATAAATTTGATAGCCTAAGCAAAACTTAGACTTTGTTTCTAAGTTTTCAAAACAAACTGGCATTAAAAAAATCACCAATATGATGAACCTGGTATATGAGTTTGTGGCTATGTATTAATAATCCATAGAAAGTGACGAGCAAGCAGAAACAGGAGTTTGACTGAAAATAAATTCTCAACCCAACCTGCATCAAAAATTGTGGAGAGAAAGCAGGCCCAAATTTGCCCTGTTTGGACTTCTGTTACAAATCCAGACCTTCTGCCTCGTTAATGGCAAAGTCTGTTGGGGTTCAAAACCTGGAAGATTTTCATGCATCCTTAGTTCATTAGTGGTATGGGATAAAAATACTGTAAAAATACTATGGTTTGGGCAAAATGTAAAGCATAAATTTCAGGTCATGCATCCTTAAGAAGTCAAAGCAGTGGTTTGAAAACTGTCTCATAATGTATATGTTCTGTAACGTGTCTGAATATGCAGGACATAATTCCTCTCACATTGAGAGTACCGGAGTTGTTTCAGGCTATAGCAATTTAAATCTAGATTACTTTGAAGTGTCTACATTTAAGAAAGTTTTTTGGGTTTTTTTTTTTAATCTTTCAGTGGTCTCAGTGCTAAGCATTTGTTTTGGAATAAGCTCTGAAAAAATGTAATGTTTATATGAAAACTTTTCAAACTCCTTTTGTTAAGAAATAATTTTCTTGTAAGATAGTTGGCAACCTCTGGGTTGAGGTAGAAATAGCACAAAACAAAAATTCTTGACATATCCTAACTTCTGTGCTTCAAGTGTGGCTTAAGCTAGTGTGTTTGCATGAAAAATATGATTTTTAGTCCAACTCAAATAATCTATAACAATATTAAATATTAATAAATCTATAATAATAAAACTTATTACAGATTTTTCCACTGCTTTGAGTGGACAGACAAGGTACACTTAATCCTTTTCTCACTTGTGTGACTGGGTGAGTCAATAACAATAGCCAGGAGGAGAGGAAATTCAGGGCCAAGGCTTGTTCACACAGGAAAATCAGTGCAAACGAAACTAGGACATACAATACAATGCCCCTGGAAAAAGTAATCCTGCCCTCCTGCTCCTCTCCACCTCTCCCCACCTTGTGCAACATCAACATGTGTATGGCCACGTGCTAAAGTAGATCCAGGAACCGACCCGAGTTGAAACTGAACTGGCAAGAAGGAGAGAGGCTCATTTCCTTTTGGCTGGTGCAGTGAGTGTTAGGCTAGGATGTATGAGGCGGGAAAGGGAGGGCTCTACCCTTAGACACTACCCTTTGGTAGAATAGAGAGTCTTGGGAAAACGTTTTCTTAACTTGAGCACCCTAGCTTCTTGCCTTCCCTTTCTTTTCTTCCAAGCTCCTGCCAACA
>NW_010528411.1:45973-59869 GCF_000687285.1 Phaethon lepturus | reverse complement strand
CAGCAGATCACTTAGCTTTCAGGTTGTCACTGTGAGGATGAGGTCAGAAGCAACTACTGGGCTGTATATCAGCTTTTTGGGTTACAGTATGCGGACTTCGCTACATTGAAAACACCCTAGAGAAGATAAAGCCTCATTGCAATCCTGCACTGTAAAAATCATGTCTTTCAATTAAGTTGACGGGGTTTATACAAGTGCTGAATGAATACAAAAGAAGTCAGAATCTGACTCAGAGGTTCAGATTGCAGAGCCAGTGTTGGGGAATTCCTGAATATAGCACTTCTCCAGATTTTATAATGCATACAAATAGTGGTACGTTTATGCCTACTTCCAGTAACAGCCTGCTGATTACTGAGAAAACATGCATTTAGTTAAATTATTTTAGGAAGTAATTATCATGTTCTTAACCCTGCAGTAACTGGTACACAGGAGACCAGTCACTTCTGAACACTGTACGCTTCATGCATACACGACTTCCATTTCTTTATGAGCTTTTCCCCTGTTTTTAATTATTGGCAACACTTAAAAAGTCTTTCGCTGTAAGACTTAAATCCTCAAAATTAGATAATGTGCTATTTTTATCCACTCTTTGATCATCACTTAGATGTATATCCTGGTAACTCACATGCTCTTATGTGGTATATCTGGCTTTGATGGCAGTATTTCTCTTACCAGCTCATCTTGGTTAAACCATCAGAAATCTTCACTGACAAAAAAGTGTGTTTTAGCTTGCTGAAATGGTGTAGTACAGGGTCTGGTGTGATCGCTCCTCCAGGGGCTGGCATGGGATCAGTGTGCAGTGGCCAGCAGACTGGCCATCTCAGGCCATGGTGGAGCTATCAAAGTCACTGCATGAACCAAAAGTCTGTGATTCCTATAAAGCCAATGAAGAGATGTAGACTCTCACATGGATGTTAATTTTGATCAAGTAACTAAGAAAACTGTCCCTCTCCATTGATTTTGGAATGAAAATTATATGCCTCATAGAATCTTTGTGAATATCACTTCCTTGTGTCTAACATCTAGATCACCCAAGGAGCAGGGAGGCAGGCATGCAATTCCCACCATCTTGCAAGACTCCTCTGTGAAAATTGTCCTTGAAAAACCTTGCTGGCAAAGTCTGCCGGCTTGGATATGGGTGCAGCTTATGAAGGTTTCTGAAGTTAATAGATAAGAGCAGAAATTTGATCCTTGGGGAATCTCTGAGAAATGTGAAATTTACCTTTAGCGAAGGCAGGATTTCTCTCTATAGGACTAACTTTCTGCTTAAAGATAGGCACATGCTTGCACCACTCCATCTTCAGTGGAAAGCATTTTGTTTCACTATATTTTGCTTCAGGTTTCCCATAACCACTTCAGGACTTCTGTTCATCCTGTCCTACCAATAAGACTCTGAGAATGTGGTCCTGAAAGAGCCATCCTGGTTCATAAACTCCCTTCTCCTAGCACATCATAGAGTCCCTTTCATTAGTTTATCCTCATCCACACAAGACATTTTCTATAAGTTTAGTTTCATCCTTGAAGCTTCCAAAATGTGTTACATTTATATTGTTGTATTCTTTTCACACTATGTTTAAGCAAGATAATTCCATGCGCTCATAGAAACCAGCACATCGGGGCCATCAGCACAGAACAAATACACACAAAATTGTTACCAAATGTTCTTAGTATATACTTTTCAATAAAAGAGAAACAAAAAGCATGCATAGTCTGACTTCTCAACCTGGCTACTTAACTACTTACTTGACAAACATTGAATAATAAAATGCAAATTAATTCCTTCAAGGTTTTGAATTCTTTTTGCTGCAAGGTACACAAGATTTTCAGTGAATGGGTGGTCTAAGAATTTGCCTTTTGTTCAACAACTGTTCTTGAGATGTGAATAGGTCTGTGTTTTCCTAAGTGAATCAGTGCAACAGTGATATATTCACAGATAATTCGCAAGGCAAATTGCTGGGGAAGGGGAGAAAACATGAATGAACATCTTTTGCAAAAGATTGACTATTGAAAGTAGGAGCTACTGGTAATAAGCTCCAGACATATTGCTGTAGGAGTGATAAGAACAGGAAATGCTTTGGGCAACATTGTTCTACAAAAATAGCCCTTTTAAAATGCAACATGGCTGGCCTGTCTTTAGCAGCATAGCTGTTGAAAGGATTGCATTAAATGAATTGTATGATAGATGACTCTTGACATGCTGGGCTCCTCCTTGTTTCAGATTCTACTTTATTGATCTTGTTAAGCTCTGGGACTGGAACAGCGGACTCTTTCAAGAGATAACATGAAGAAGTTCAGCTAATCTTCTCTGTAGCTCCCTGTTATCTAGCATTAATGGAAAGATTAAGAATATCAGCTTATTTTTATTTGATGGGAAAGGCTCTGGGTATTTTTTTTACAGCTATGAAAGGAGTGTCTGACACAATCTGGGAAAGCACTGGCATTCAAACAAGTATTCTTCTGAACCCAGACAGTTATATAAGTTTCACTGGGTGCCATTGCCAATTTACTGAAAGCAATTTTTTTGATATTACGTATGATTTCAATGATGTTGTAAAGACACTGAAAACTGGAATATTTGCTACCTCTTGTTCTAAAGACTTTATTAGTTCGGGAAATTCAGATTCCAAACAATGTAATTATTCATCATTAATTTTTTTTCCACTCTTCCCTCTGGAATAAACTCCATTTCGGGCCAGGCTTGTTGGGAAACTTCAAATGAGGCAAAGAGCAATGAGACAGTAAACAAAGGCAGAAGTTCAGTTGTCATGGGTGTATTTTTATGTCGTGTTCCAAAAGCGTTGCTCATATGAAGGTGTGCAGGTGTGTGAGCATGACTGTAGCTTGTACAATACAGTAATTATCTAGGTCTAAGGACTTTGCTGTTGGCAGAAGAAAAAAATCAACAGTTTCAGTGAGCAGTCCACGAGTTAGGCACAGAAAATTCATAGCAGATGTTCCTTGCAAAAGCTTGGCTTTTTGGAGGGAGATAAGACTTTTGGATACATATGTTTACAAAATACCCACTAACACCTTTTCAAGGCATTTGTTTGCTGCTTGGGTAAAAAAAAAAGAAATGTTTTTTCCTACATCAGATACTTGAAAAGTTGAGAGAGAGATATAATTAGATAATTATTTGATATAATTATTGACTCCTTGCAAAAGAATATCTTATATAACTTATGCCTTTTAAAACAACCTTAGTTTTAAGGCCTGTCTCCCAACACTTGAGGTTGTTTTGAAGGGAATTCTGAAGCAGTAAGAAGTGAGGCACATGTTTTCCACACTTCTTTAACTACAGTTTTAGGTAGTTATTGCTTAATGAACCGTCCTATATCAGTAGGCTGCAGATATACAGGGTAATTAAGGTGGATTTTTGTCTTTAAAATGGAAGTGAAATAGCTTGATGATAAATTAATTGTATAATAAGTAGTTTTATGGAAACATGGATAGGACCTAAAAAGTCTACTAGGACAGCAAAAGAAGAGGAAACAACGATGACAATAATAATAACATTACTGATAGGGGAACATACAGACACAAGTAATGCACCATGCAACAATTGCTCAGCACCCAGTGACCGACAGCCTGCCCTTGAGCAGCCACTGCCTCGCTTCCCTTTGAATGGTGTTAACAGGGCTTGGTAGGCACGGGCTAAGCCCCAGCGTATTGCAATGATTTCACAGCAGCCTGAGAAAGCCAACGTCAGCCTTTGCCTTCTGGCCAGTCCATGATCACTTCCAAGATTCCTGGACAATTGGCGTTTCCTATTCCAACCCTCTGTGTGATCAGTGCGACCCACTTGGAAGTTCAAAGATTGAAAAGGCAGGAAGAGTATATTCTTACCAGATGAAATGCATGGCTGAGGGACAAGGAGGTGACATGTCTGAGGTATGGTTATTCTCCATTTCTCACATGCCATCTGAAGCCTATGAGAAACAGAATATAATTTGAAGTGGTACAGATTTTACTCTAATTGAAATCAGAAACCCATTGGCTTGAAGGTGTCTGAGCCCTTGTAAGCCATTTTAGAGCAAACACAAGAACTACATAATAGGAATTTGGGAGATTTGTTGTTGAATAATTTGGTTACTCCCAGGAAACTTGCACAGACATTTTGAACTTTTCGAACTGAAGACAGAATTTTCAGACACCTTCAGAAAATATGCAGAAGTGACTAAAGCATAAGTAACACAGTCCAGCAATCTATTTTTATTTTCTGACTTAAGCTTTCATCTTCTGGTTCTAAGCAAAGTCTACATTCTCACGTTTGCTAAAATGGAAAGCTATTTTCTCTTGCTATTTTTCAGAAGAGAGTCATGGGCTTAATCATAAGTGTCTGGTGTCGTCTTAGAATATTCAGCATATTCCATCTTCTCCTGAATGCTGGAGGTCTCCCAAGTTGTCCTTCGTCATATTGTTAGCCCCGGGTTGATGTGTCAGATACTCAAGGATGTCTAAAATGATGCCATATGACTATATTTAAGCACTTGAAACCTTCTTGATGTATTTGGTGATCTAGGACTAGCAGGATGTTGTGAATCATCTTTGATGCCTGACCCTACTGGGTCTGTAGAAATTGAGGACTCAGTCTTTGCATCAGTGTTTGACATTTTGAAAATCCCATTTTTAAAGACCTATGGAAGGAATTTAAAGACATCAGGGAGAGTCTAACAATCTTCCTGTTCAAATTAAGTTTTGAGTAGAGCAGAACACAAACTACAATTACAGTTAGAAATCCTTTTTTTCCCCAATCATCTGACTCTCTTTAAATGAAAAAGGGAAGTAATTTTCTTCCCTAAAATCAATAATCTATTACTCTGATGAAAATCATGCTTCAGCTACCAGCCAGTTTCATAAATTGCGGAATCTGCTATGTAGTTTACTACTAATTAGTGAGTAATACTCCATAAAAGCAATTGCATGTGGACTCTTTCCTTTAAAAACACAACCCTCAATGGGACTTGACTTCCTTACTCTCCTTTGAAAACTCCATCCCTGGTATTTTTTATTATGTTAATAAGCAGTTACTATTCAGAAATTGTTACTGGCTAATTACATTAATTGGAGAAGACAAAGAGGAAACCTCATGACTGACTAATTACGGTAAATAGTATGCATGTCTTCTTAACAGTGGGGGTACAGTAAGTTCTGCAAGAAACTCCACTTAGAAGCTGAAAAGGGTGTAGAAATAAGTAATTTCTCCTTCTGAAGACACGTACCCTGTTGAAATAGCTTTTCTTTTTTCACTTGGTTGCACTTGCATTTTGTCTGCAGCGGTTCACTCCCAAAGTCACTATTGAGAGAATGTGGCTTCGGAGCCCATCACTGCTCTGAGGCTATCACAGTGACCAAAAATGTCAAGTTTATACTCAGAATCTTGGTGAGCACAGGAAGAAACAGTACAGCTTATATCACACAGACATTTACTGGAGTAAACGCTTTTCTCTCCCAAAACAAATGTAACTGGTCAGAACTACAAGTTGCCAACGCATGGCAAATAGGCTCAGCGCAGTCAGGAGGACTTGAAACAACTTTAAAAAGGTTGCTGAGTCCCAGAGGACACCACAGATGGGTGCCAGTGCACATTACACACTCTCTGAATATGCTTTAATGTTGTTGCTCCAAATGCCTGCTTGGATATTTTTCTGATTGTTCTTGGCAATTCCTCTTGGCATGAGACTAGGATCTCTGTTGAAATGATAAAGGAAACATTGTTACAACGGAGTCAGTGGCTCTGAATCATAACCCCCTGCATAATTGTTTCTCTCTTTTACTGGAAACCCGCTAATACTGAGGATGCTTTCTGGTGTCTACTCCCTGTTACCGAGGTATTTCCTATGCCCTGTGGTAAGCATTCTCATGGAACAAAGAATCTGAGAAAATGGTCGCTTTAAAGGACTGATCTGTGGTGTCTGGGGATAATAGAGAAATAAATCAATTCATATCCACAAGTCAAAGTATGCCTACGAGCCAGTTAAGTGCTGCTATTCTATCTTTAAGAATAGTTCATGGCAGTATTGATGAATGTTGTATTAGAACATAAGAGCAACCGCAGTAGGTCAGACCTGCAACTCAACATGCTCCTTCCTGTTGCGACCAATAGCAAATGACATTACTAAGGAGTGTAGGAAAGGGAAAAGCATCAGAACTGACAATCTAGTGGGCATTGTACTATATTGTGATACGCAAAATGGAATGGCATATTAGATATTTATAAAGGTCTCTAATCCAGACCATGTTGGAGCATGTGGTATCTTTAGCAAAGGCTGAAAAGGAAAGAACCTCAATATGGCATCCCAGATCTGCACACCAAAAAGGTATGTCTGACCTGGATTTGGGTCATAACGTCAGGTCACATTTAGGGATCTTTTTTGCTTTAATTGTTTTTGAACCTGCCACAGGGATGTGAATGCTACAGAAGACTAAATTCGGGGCTCTACATTTCCTGTGTCCTTTTCTAATACATGGATAATTTTGCTTCTCACTGTAACATTATTAGTCTGTCCATTACATTAAAATAGGAGAAGGCAATGAACAACCAAGCTTGATGTAAATTTATTGGAGGTGCACCCTTCCCTGTCTTATCTTTTGGATATGTATCTTTTAAAACATCTGGCTCATGCCAAAATCATTTACAACTAAAACCAGAGAACACTTCCTTCCACAACTACCTTATGCTCTTTAAAGGTATTCCCCAGTTGTTAACAATGAAAAACATAATGTGAATTTGTATATGGATGGAAGCATAAACTGCATAAAGTTTATATTTGGTTTACACCAAGAAATAATAACCTAGGCTGTAAAAGATGTCAGCATTGTTGAACAAACAACATAAAACTTGATTCTTCCAAGGAAAAACTAAATTTCCTCTACACAAAAGGAAATAGTTCCTTGCAAAATGAATTTTTATGTGAATATTCATGAACACTATGGCTACAGAATACTGTAGGGGAATGTAAACACTGCAGGCTTGCTACTCTAATGATCAAACCTTTTGCTCTAATACATAAAGTTCTTTATCTAAGTGGATTGCTTCACATTTAAGGGCTGATGTATATAAATAAGTCTTTACACTACCCACAGGAGTCTCCTTTCTCCTACACAGAAATTATAAGTTATCATATTTTTGAGCTATAACCTACACAATGCAACAGCTACAAAATTGTTGAGCTCCCAGTGTTATCAAAGGTGAGAATATTGTTTACCTCAGTGTAAACTATATCAAAGATAATGAAAAGCGCTTACCCTAAACAGCTAGTACCAAACTTGGTGAAGCTATATCAGGGTAAAATTGTCTCTACGTTTTCAGTAAATAGGTATTGACATATTCTAGTGGTGTCATCTGAGATTGAAAGTGTCACCTGGAATCCATGATAACAAGGGCCAACATGTTGCACTCCTAGTCTCTAATGATATATCATACACTGGGCACATCTGGAGAAATAATTTCATTTCTGTTAGCATAGATTAAAACAGAAAGTGACCCACTGTGTTTTAGAGACACTGTAATTTCTCTCCATTTGATCCAGAATTACTCAGCATTGAAGAAAATATTTAATGCAGCTAAAGTTAATTAATAACATTCATGAGTGGTTGTTTGATTCATAGTACCTTAAATGTGCAGGTTGATCCCACTCAACGAAACAAACACAAAAATAAATTTTAGAAATCCAGCTCTCAAGGTTCCTCTTGGGCTGAGGCAGATTGATCAAATTCAGACCAAATCTGTTTTGCTCCCCGCATCTGCTCTCAGTTTACATGCAAGTACATGAATTTGAAATCAGTGGAATTACGTATGTGTAACTGAGAACAGAATTTGGCTTTTCAGCTGTCTCTGCACCTCTCCTTTCTCATAAAATTTTATTTTTCTTAGCAAATGATTTAAATATGTTCAGTTATGTTGTTGTCCAACATGGATATCTGCTCATTAGGCATCTGTGTTGTGGAGTAAGCTGCGGATCAGCAGTTAAACATGAGAGTTTAAGCAGATCCCTATAAACCCTGGTTTGTTTCAAGTCCAGCACAGATGTAGAGCTGTTCATCTTCATTTAATAGCTAGTATATCCCCGAGGTTTTGGTATTTAAATGGCATCATTTTCCCTTCTATGCCTCATAATCTTCCTATTGCACCTCTTCATTAAATATTACTTCCAGGCCATGATACTTAGCTTACTGTTATTTAATTTTCCTTAAATTTTTTCCCACTACATCTCTTTCTTCAGAGCCAAAATTGGAGTGTTCTTACAGGCTGAAATCTTGGTGAGACTCCCACTGGAGCATGCAGCCAATATTTGGTGCTCTGTTTTCATTCAGACAAACTTCTTTTCGTGGCAGCTGGCACACATTTAGGAAAGCTCAAGGCACCCTTGGCCCCTGTGTTAGTGCCACTGATTAAGACAAGGAAAGTAACTCAGGGCTTGGACCTCTGTGATCATTTTGTCACTAGTCTTTTTGCTAAACCAATTGCTCCTTATGAAAATCTTTCTGTAAATGCTGTATCTGTTAGCACTTCATTCCCTCCCTGTTGGTTCAAATCTGATGACTGGGTTACTTTTCAGAGCACCTTAAGTACAATATTAACATTACATATTTGTAAAACAAGAATAAATTTCCATGACATTTGTGCAAACTTCTGGTCCAGCTTGTGTAAATTGTACATTCCCTGTGCACAAAAGATGGACCTTGTTATATTAGTGAAAACAGGCTGAGCAGTTTAAAGAAAATATTACTTATTCCAACTCAATGTAAACATAGAAGAAATCAAAATTAAAGATGATAACATTTGGATCTTGGGGATTAGGTGGAGGGAAAATCAAGCAGCATGAGTGTGAAAAAAAGAACAAGTTAACCTTAAATTCCCTGCTGGAATCCATAGTTTGCACATGTGTTTGGCAATCATGAAATACTTGAAATATGAGACCTGGCAGTGTCATGGTGCCAGACATACTTAGCATTAAAAATATTCTTCCAAATTATTAAAAGGTGCTCTGAAAGTGCTACAAAAACAGAGTTCCTAATCTTAAAATATAATCCTTACATTAAGCATATATATGTATTACTGTCCTTCAACATTAAAAGAAATCGAGGTACATTTACACACTCAGGATTGATTATCCTCCATCAAATACAACTATGAAATGGCTCCAGGTTGCAAAATCACTGGCAAATTGACTTTACAAAGCTTTCATTTTCCCTCATGATGTCATCATATAGACAACTGCTACAGCCCGTAGCAGCCAACAAAGGCTCTCTGTCACTTGACAAGTCCCCTGTGCTTTCTCTTGCCAGAATTTCTTTTTTTCATATTGATCATAAGAAACCGAGTGGGGTCAGAATTCATTCAATTTCCGTAATCTTATCAGGTTCTAAATGGCACTGATAAATAAGGTATACATCTTAAGTAATTAAAGTACTGTAATTATTTTATTTCAAGTTTAGTTGACGTCAGTTCCTCTAGAATAAGTGTGTCCATCCAGAATGTGATGATTACATGAAAAGCTGAAGGTCACTTAGAGGTAAACTTTCCTGTCTTTGTACAGGATTTATGTACATAGATGTTCCCATTTGCCTTCAACAAGCATAGCATGCTTTAAGGGTACTGCTGATTCCAGTAAGTGCGCTGCTGATTGCAGTAAGTGCACTAAGTGCACTGATTTGGATGAAAATTCAGTTTGCTTTAAAAACCATGTCAGGTAATTTGAAAGCCACAAAATAGCCTTTTTTTTGCAATATCAGAAAAAGGCTTCTCTGACATCTTCATGGAATGATCCCTGTTTTCCTTTAAAATGACTTTTTTAACTAAGAAAATTCAACAATTTTTAATGCTGAGAGTGGAATCTTTTAAAATGTTCAGAACTGGAACATGGTGCTTAATTTATTTGAAATTAATTACCTTAAAGTTATGTGGTTTTTTCATGGGGCATTCCAGGACTTTCAGTTTATGTTCTTTTTCAGAAAGCAACAAAAGAGAAGAGTTTGGCAATGAAATGGGCAAGCTGGTTCCCTGGTTCCCAGACAGCTTTATTAAAGCGTAACCACAGATAGGCAAGCTAGGTGACTTCCCAGCCTTTTACTGGTAATGTTCTACACATATTTCAGGGATTTTACAGCAAAAACATGCTGGAGAGAGAGATCCATCATACAGCTATGCCACAAGACCCCCAGCATATTCTACAAAAAGTTAGTAAGAGCAGCACCAACAGCACCAAATTAACAAAAGCCTACATTAATCTAGACTGACAGTTTCCATAGTTATAAGATCTTCTGTACGAAGAAATAACATGAGTTCCTGGTATAAAGACTGTTTAACATGAAATGGAAATACATTTCTCTGGTGCTTTCTGTTATTTTAACCTGCCCCTCCTTTGGCTCACTCGCTGGGCTTTGCCTGTATCATGAAGCCTCCGACGATTTTAATTCACAGCCCTGCTCATCTTGGACATCTTCTGACAAATGACTGCAGCTGTCAATCTGCTTGCTCCCTGCAAGGAAGGATGAGGACTATGCTAACTAAAGGCACTGCTACCTGTATGTCTACACTATTGTCCCTGTAGGATAACACTGTCTTTTCATAAATCAAACTGAGTGTCCCTTAGGAATATAAGTCCTCCAGCTTCAGGGAATGCATAAGTAAATGTTTACCTGCTGAGGCTGAATCAATAGAATTCCTTGAGTCTTCTTTTGTGGTTAGGCTGTTGTGCTGTTGGCAACAAAATTCTCAGATCATTGTATGACTGACTGGATGATTCTTCTTGTTCCCAGAAGTATTTTTTGTATACTGGAGTTATGTTATTTTCCTTATCTGTACAAGTTCCTTTAACAGTCCTGCAGTGGCATGATCACCAGTACCCAAAACTTCATGTTGTGACGACACATCATGTTTCCTTGCTTTGTTGTGAAAGATTCTAAATATAACGATGGTCATTTCCATTGTCAGCAAGGAAGACTGCTCCTCACACCTGGTTTCTAGATTGAGTCAAATTTTGAGGCAGAGCATTGATGTGTAAAGACTAGGCTCTTACGTTGTGCTGACATTTCTGAAAAAGGGAATGGATAGATGTTTGACCATTTCTTTCCCATAACTGGTATTATAAGCACGCATTTCACATACTGACTACAGCAACAGCCTGTTGAACTTGACGTAGGTAAACCTGCTTTCTGTCATCCCAACATTTTGCTGTGTTTTCACAACTTTTTGTGCTGATAGGTAGGAAGCTACATGCTAACACCTTCCTGCATACTGTTATTTCTTCTAGGTGTATATTGTAGGGTATTTTTTCACTGTGGCCCAAGGTAGGAAATTTTGTCCTATCATCACAAGAAACTCCACTTGCTTTGAAAGTTTCTTACCACCTATTATGCTAATTAGACAAATTGCCTACACTGCACAGTGCAACTCTATATTACGCTATTAAATGAGATCACAGAGGCAGGATGACTGTATGTGTGATAGAAACAAGACAACCACAGTCATCTGGGTTGACTGCCCCAGTACCAACATACACTTGAAATCATGCAGACCTGTAGTAAAGAAGGTTAACAGCAGTTCTGTAAAACAGTGCTCTACCTCCCTTCTGCTCAGATGCTGTCCGTCAGGTAGTTTGAACACGAAAAATGCTGGTGGTTAGTGACCACCACTAACACCTATAGCATGTAAACCTGGGCACTGAAGAAGTAACTCGTGCTTTACCCATGCTTTGCTATCTAGTGAAGGTTAGGTGAACACTATTGTGTGGTGCAATCCCTTCACAAAGGAAATTTTTGAAAATATCTGCTTATGCTGGCAAGGCCTGTGGGCCTTCAGTTGTCTTTAAATCTGCAAAAGCAGTCCTAAGAGGTAGGCAGTGTCTGCATGTTTAAAACAATTTTTTTTCAGTATTTTCAAAAGAAGACTGGGGGAAATGAACTATGGAAATGCACCGTTTGTCCTCTGTCCCTAAAAGAAACTAAACATGCTCCAGGGAACAACAAATTTCTCTGTTACAGTAACAGCTCTGGCTGTAACCCAGCAAATTCTTCCCTGTTTATAACCCTCTTTCCCCTATGCCAGTAACAAATATGGTAGAAAGAACTTATCAACTGAGAGTGTGTTCCTACCCTGACTTTTCTTCAGAAAACTGCTCAAGGTTCTGGCTGTCACAGATCACTCAGTGTAGTGATCCTGGTCAGTTGTACGTTAGTAAAGGACAACTACACCCTGGTTTTGATCACTCCTTTCCCTAACTTTTATTTTTAGAAAATTAGTTTGAGCAAGGCATTGCAGGAGTAACTGCATAGGCTGTCTGGGATGGTATACATGGAAAATAAAGATTAAACATTGAGTTTAGTGATATAAAGCTTTTGAAACATAGATGAATAAGAGAGGGAATAGCAGAGTCAGAAGCTTTAGGTACAGAGAAGTACTGGAAAGGAGGTAAGGAGACACAAGCCCTGTTAACAATGTGCTACATCAACACTGCAGGGTTGTCAGCCTAGCCCACAGAAATGCCTACGCTTCTCAAATAAACTTATCTATCATCTGCTTTACCCACTTCTGTGTCCTTGTATAGCTGTGAGAACTGGTGACAGATGTGGTCACTGAATGTCAGAATCAACAAAACTTTAAGTATAGCCCAATTCTCACATATCCTCTCTGCTGAGAGACCAGCCTTCAAGTCTCCACCTCTGACAGGGGGATATCGTCAGATTGGACGCAGGTTAAAGGGGGAGAGATGATATTCATGACCACTACATTTGTGCATATGGGGTCAATAATCAACAATTATTCTATACATAATTGATTATAAAGAAGGAGTAATTAACTCTATAAAAAGTTGTACAAAATAGTATTCGAAATTCCCTGTACTGTATGTTTTGCATTTGTAAATCTCTCTGAGACTGTAAAGCATCTACTATGTGGGTGTCTAAAATCTTGTTAATTTAACTCACAAGAAGCCAGAACATAATTTATGTAAAAGTAGTTGGTGGTCTCTTTAATTTAAAATTTCTTACACCCTCATGCTGGTAGTTTTTCCTGTACACCTTTCTCTTCTAGTTCCTCAGAGTGTGATTTTCACCAGTCAGATTTTTAACTAACTCGGTCAAATTTAAAGTTGCTTGGGATAATGTGCATGCTGAGAGTTGGAGGGAGGTTTAAGACACTTTTAGGCTTATCTAGGAGCTTGGCACTGAGTTTTGAGGGAAGGTCCTCAAGAAAGAAATCATGAAATATATCTACTTCTTCCTCTTAATTCAATGACAGACTCTCAGACTCTGTGGAAATTGTTAGCTTTTAAAGACCAGCCTGCCTTTAATTATGCCAATAAACTCTGTATGTCTATCTGTCTATTAGGGAAAACATTGCTGGCATTGTTTTTAATACAATGTTTTTAATTTACTTAAAGGATAGGAAAATAGAGTTAAAACCATTGTCCTCCAAACAGGACTTAGAGGAGAATGAAAAATAAGTGCTGGGTGGCTAAGAATGGATTTTCAGCAGCCTGACACAAAATTTTCCTTCTTTTCCTGCCAAAATAATGCGATGAAAAGTAGAAAAATAAATGAAACACATGCTAAACATAACAGGTCACGGGCCACATCCTAGAATTCCTATTAGTACCCATTAACTTCATAAAACTGGGAGCTGTGGTCGTGGAGCACTTGGATAGGAAATCACTGCAACCTACAGGAAGTCACAGACAGGATTTGGGGCTCCAGACTGGGGAAAAACGAGCACGAGCGGCCCACCATCAAGGAAACTGCAATATGGGTCTCCACAGAAGCCAAAGAAGGAGATTTGTGTCATGTCTGTCCTCACTGTGTAGTAGTTGAGGAGCCTCTGTTGGCTGGCCACACTGAGTTTTGAGAGCGTTCTTCCCCTGCCTGTACTCCGAGGGAGGGATGGGGACTGTTTTCCCA
>NW_010528411.1:5553-45942 GCF_000687285.1 Phaethon lepturus | reverse complement strand
CCACCTAGCTTTGCGGCTGAGGGACTTTCAGGGATGGCTTGGGGCAGACCCAGGCTGTGCTTGTGCATGTGTGGCGTGGGAAGGAGACCAAGAGGAGTGGACAGGAGGGAGCATGCCCACGAGTCCACTATGCTACTCATAGATAGACCTCTCCTCTCCCAGCATGGACCAAGCTTTCTGCTGCCCAACCTGCCCATATCCTGGGCTTCATCCTAAAGAAATACGTGTTTGTCTCACAGGTGGCTGAAGTTCATAACCAGTTGTGACCAGATGACTTATACATACTTACAGGGCAAGACCTTGGGTGTCCTGAGCGCTCGGGACCCAGGCTAGGCTTACTGCTTTTTCTTGCTCTTCCCCAGCTGACTATTTTCTTTGTCATTGTAGCTATTCCTTTTCCTTCTCATGTTTCTGATCTTTTTATTACATTGAAAATCTTTTAATCCATGGCAATTTCAGGATTTTTTTCTGTTCAAAACTTGGTTTATCATTCAGTAATTAATTCTCAAGAGTTTATAGTTTTGCCTTAGCAAGGGCAGAGTATGCAAATGGTGTGTTGTACTAACATTTCAGAAAAGATACAGTTACTAAAGGGAACCTCTTGAAAGTCGAGTCTCTTGGAAGCTTATTCTGTTTGACACTAGTAAAAGGCAAAAGTCCCAGTTAAAATAAAATGACAGTTGTTTATATAAGCAGATCCTAGTTACTTTAATTATGGCTTTTGGCAGGATCCTAGAAGTTTAATCTTTCTTAAATCCCACAGTAATGTCTGCTGGCTAAAGGATTTAGTTACCGTGAAAAAATATTCAACCATTACCTAACCTAAATGCAGCTATACATTAGGGCAATGTTACCCAAGATAGTTTCACTTGGATGAAATGGGAAGATTGTTCTCATTTACTAATTCAATTAGAAGCCTGAGGAACATGAGATACATATATATCTAATTTCTTCAGCATAGCTATTTAAAAAGACTTTCGGTCTTTGAAGTTAAATGATCTTATTTATATTTCCTGATGTAGGTCCGTCCTTGAAGAACAATTTGCTCAGTCACCTTTTTTTGGGAACCCAGTTCTATAAGAGCAAAAAATATGTTCATAATATGGATACAAGAGTGAAAACGGTCTGTCAGTTAGGAAAGAGCTGTCCCAGCGTGCATCAAAGAAGATTTCACTGCAATTGCAATTCTGTGCCTTCAACATGTTCTTGAAAACATCACACAAAGTATCAGGAAGCAACTCAAGGTGAACTAAATCTCTACTGCTGGTTGTCATAACCCAATTAAAATACTTCATTGACACTTTAAAGAAATAAAGACTATTTGTGCATTTCACTTCTATATTTTATTTATTTTAAAATAATATTTGGGTTTTGCAAAGATAATTGAAATGTAAAATGCAACTCAAGGCACAGTTTCACCTATTGTTATAAGTTAAATGAAAGTTTACATTGGACTTAAAAATATTATATTAAAAAAATATGAGTTAAAAGTTCTAAATATTTCTGGAAAGAGAAAAATCTTTCTGGTGAAAAATTTCACTATTAGCAAGCCCTCATTTTTTCAACTAAAGGTTTCAGTCAAAAAGCATTGATCAGATCTAGTGGCCACACTATCTGAATATCCAACCGTTTGATCAGTGACTGCATATGGCCATGTTCACATGACAATTCTGCTAGCAAAGCAGCTGGTCTGTATCCAGCTACGTTATGCTGAGATCATGTATCACCACCAAATAAGCATTTTATTAGTTTAGTATAAAGAAAGGTGACATCAGGAATAAATAAATGACTGCAAAATGTTTGACAGTGACCCTCTGTGAACAGCACTTTACTCCAAGAATGACTTAACCCCTTCCCTCAGTATTACAATGCTTTACCTTCTTGGATGAGTCCTTTTTCAGATAAGGTATAAAACTCACTTGCTCGTCATTTGTGATAACTGAAGATTCCTTGATAACATATCATTTTATAAAAAAGGCAGAAAATAGAGGAAAAAAGAAATTTCTTCCTAAAATAAGTTACCATGTTAAAAAAAAGTTTCTTTGGAAAATATTATTTTAAAACAAAACAGTGGCTGCCTATAGTTGTCTTCTAGAATGAGTAGGTACAGTATACAGCAAAAATATATATTGTTATGTACACAACACATGGTACATTTTGCAAAAGCAGTTGTTTCAACAACATCCAAGAAAAATTAATGCTTCGGTCAAAACATTAAGTGACTTACAGCTACTGTTTATTTTTTTTTACATTTTTCCATCATCTAACATTGAGTAAAGCAGCTCATAAATATTTCTTTGTCCCAGTATGCGCTGCCTTAGTGGATGTTTTTGAATCATTTTAGGGACCTCTCGCATAAGACACTAAAGAAGTATAAAGAAAATATATTCCACACACAGTTCTGTAACAAGGGTCCATATGCTGTGTCAGAAACAATGCTGGAGATAGTGCTGACAGTCTTTTTGTTAATATAAGAGAAAAGAGGAATGTGTATGGAGGTTAAATGGAATTAATAAAATGGACTAAGCTATTTCTTTCACATTAAAAATTAAATCTAACTCATCTAAAAATGCCTGTTGGGCTATTGGATATAGATCTCCTGACAGCTGCAGATGTAGTCACAGCAGTATTAGAAAAATAGAGATTTTTTCTTCCAAAGTTCAAGACCTGAGCACTGCCTAAAAAGGGAGACATGCCTTCAAGCATTGAACTTTTGATATTTTCCTGACTTTAATGCATACCAACACTTGGAGTTCAAAGCATGGATTTAGTAACCCATGGAAAAAAAATATTAATTTCAACTGCGATTACATAACACTGCACAATACAACATAACTTTTACTTGGGAAACCTTGAAAATGCCTGGCTGTTGTTTTGTTTTTCTTTTCCCTTTGGGGTGAAAATGAAGCAAGGGGAGAAAACAGTGTTATTCACAGTCATCCGAAACCTTTCCAAGTTAGCAAACTTTTCTGATACCTGGAGATCTGTAGCAGGTAGCAACATGAATGCCTTCAACAACAACGTTATGCGCTTCCATGCCGAGATGGATGGCTCTCCACCCAGCGATCCAGACAAAGAGCCGTCCATTTCATTCGGGCCCCTGTAGCGATGCTCTGTGCAAGGCTGAAGCCAGAGGTGTTTTGTGGCCGGGTGGTAGGTTGGGGCTCAGGTTATTTTAGGAAAGTTTCGAGGCTGACCTATGTTTCAGTCAACACCAACTCGGCTGTAATTGCAGCCCTACAGCTACTTTCACCCAACTGCAGAGCAACTTTCCTGGATTTGCTCTGGTTTTTCTTTCACCAGATCACTTTTCAGGCAGACTGAATCCCTCATTTAGTTCCCGGAGCAGCCACCTGAAGACTAGAGCTGGCACAGGGGAGGGCATCAGCCGTCCTCTTTTCAGTGGTGGTGCAGATGGTTGTTGAATTGACAAGGCTGCACAAGTGGAATCAAAAAGTAACTGTTACTGCAAACAAGGATTTGAGAGGATGCCGAGGGACCAAGGATAAACCCCTTCTTTCAAGGAAAAAAGGCAGATGAATGGCTGCTAGGTCTGACTGCAGTCACCAGGTATTTCTACAGAAAAGAAAAGAATATGTACCAAAATTTTAATATTCTTTACCCAGCCTGGCCACCAAAAAAAGTTAGGCGTAGAGAAGGGTATTACAAGATAATGATGGCACCTTAACGACAACCACGTTGTTAAAATCTCTTAAACATATGAGCAGCTTACAGCATTGAGACAAATGTCACATCATTAACATTGTATCTATAAATCGTCCTTAACTCAGAAAATTGTGCTTAGCTCAGACTACAAGAAATACACTCTTTTGTATTTTTAAGTTTATCTTACAATACTTGATGCTTGGAAAGAGGAAAAAACCCAAGGCATTTTTTCTAGCGGTAACTGAAGGAAAGTTGCACAACAGGGGTGTGCTATTCAGCCTCCCTTGTGGGCATGAAAATATTATTGAGAAGACTCAGAAAAGCGTGGTCTATTCTCCCCAAAGTACTAGACCCAGTATTCTGCTTTTTTTCCTACGGGTGCAAATCCTTTCCTTTGGAATAAATCAATGAGGAATGTTTACAAGTAACTTGAGATCAAATAGAATCCTTATCTAATGTAAGATGTGTTCTCAGGCCCTGGATTACAGTCAAGTTCTGGTCTTACTGAAGTCAATAGAAGTTTTATTGTTGATTTCAAGTGAACTAGTTAAAACTTAAAATTGTGTTAAGAAGCAGTTACTATCTAAAAACATTTGACCCTGAAGCAAACAGAGCTTGGCTTCCAGCTGGACCACTGACCCTGCTGGCCACATCTGCAGTTATAATTAGGTTCCTTTTTGCTTGTTTGGCAATGTAATTGGTCTTTGAAGTCTGTATTTCCTCCCTGCGCTTCTCTCCAAGTCACTAAAGACACGAGGCTCCACTCCAACCTTGCCTCCAGGTCTCTCATATAAGGCCACTGGTGGTGTGCCACACACTGTCCTTCTCTGGTTGTCAGCACCCACCCAGCACAGTCCCTAAGATCCCGGGCATGGCAGCCAAAAGCTGGCTGAGAGCCACTGGCTCTCCATTCTTCACACAGGTTCTTTTAATCTACTCTTGGGCTGGGCAAATAATGTCTCTCTGCCTCAGCTTCCTCACAAGTTAAAGGACTATGCTAGTGTGTGCAGTAGACTATGGAAAGACGAGTTGTGGGGAGAAAGATGTTCTGCATCAGCACCTTGGAAGAGGACTCCAGCTTCAGTCATTAGCCTTTCCTAGCCAACTATGCATTGCAGTGAAAAAGCCAGTAGAAAAATATTTTCTTACCCCAGAAAGAGACTATATTGTGCCCTGAAGAATATAACATGATCTTATCATAGAATCATAGAATGGTTTGGGTTGGAAGGTGCCTTAAAGGTCATCTAGTTCCAACTCCCCTGCCATGGTCAGGGACACCTTCCACTAGACCAGATTCCTCAAAGTCCCATCTTCTAACTTTCTCACACTGTGAAGAGTCTAACAACAAATGTTAAGCTTAAAAGATATTTTTCTTTTTTATTATCTGTCTATTCTTGCTTATTATCTTACTATTTATATATGTGTTATTATTTATTATTCTTGTTTATTATGCTTTTTATCTCAAGTGGATTTAAACTCCAAAAAAGATAGAAGATACATATTTTCTCAGATGAAAAACACTAATTGCAAAATAGGATTTAAACCTTTTGTTGAAATCTTTTCCTAGCTATTTATGTGCATACGTACATATAAACATAGATATTACAAGCACTTTTATTCACACAGTTATGGGAAAGCAGAAATAAATATCCCTGGTCTTCACATGGCTCTCGTATTTGTAGTTTCATATATTTAAGTTACATATGTGTACAGCTTCTTATTAAAATGCAATTAGCTTTTCTAAATATCTATATGTTTAGGTGTATTTTCTTTTCATATTGAAAAAAGATATTGTACAATATGGTATTAAAAAGAAAACATACATAAAATGGGATTATACTCCATCTCCATACTTCTTGTATTTCAGAATTGTTCTTTCCACAGGTACTAGGCTTTGATAACAATTTAGGGAACTTTTAATTTTTAATTCTTGAGGAATGAGACGAACTATAAACAGAAAGTTCAAAAAATATTTTTGCAGTTATTTTCTATTTTTTTTGACAAATTAAACCAAAATATTGCAAACTTAATGAATTCCTAGAATATGTTACTCATGGTTATTTTAAACTATAGCAGCCTGTTTTCCTCAGAATATATCCTCACTAAGTTCCTATCCTGTTACAGCACTGATGCTAAAGGAACACTACATAATTTCAAATAGCTAAAACAATGAGAACTAAGTCTTTGCTTAAAGATAAGAAAGTAAGTGCTTTGCTGGACCAAAGCCACCATGTTTAACACTGAATCTGGTTTGCCAAAACTTCTTTTTGCCAAGACACAACTCAATGAAAACTAAAAAGTTTTGGTTTGGCGAAGAGAAATTAAAAATGGCTGAGAAGAAGAATTGCTAGTGAAAGTGTACCACAGAGTGTAGAGTAGCCTGGGGAGCAGGTTTTACTCTGTTGGTAGAAGACATGGGTTTAAATTACTTTTCTGATTGGCTTGAAGCAAAGATTTTTTCTCAGCTCACTCTGAATTGAAAAAAGTATAGACTTTTAATGTAGAATTTCAAAACTCCAAGACTGGAATAAATGCCCTTCCCACACAAGAAACCTTGCAATATTATCACAAGGTAAATAACGATAATACTATGGTATGTAAAATAAACTTATTTTAATGTTTATTAAGAAACTGCTTTTCTTCAACCTTTCTTTTTCTTCTACAGTGATAGATATCTGTCCAAAGAAGGCAAAGGAAATCACTGAGTTATTCCTCAGGTCAGTCTAAAGTGTATGTAGGACTTCCTAAAGAATTTTGAAATCATTTCAGCTAAACTGATTTTAAAGTCAACAAGTATAGGACCAGCCTGAAACATCTTTATCATACCAGGCCATAAATCTTCAGCAAGGTGTTTTCTTTGGAGTTCAGTTTTTTGAGCCTAAAAAATTCCAGTTAAACTACTTTGGATATTACTTCAGGTCTCTATCCTCAGAGCAGACACATCTGGTAACAAGAATGCCAGTCTCACTAGCAGTGAATAAGATAAGGGAAGCGTGCAGTTCATTGAAAATGTCGAAAAAGATCAATTTAATCTATTCTGGATGTAAACCACATTAAAAATACAAAACCAGAAAACCCGGAACATTTTTTACAAACCAGAGAGACACTTTCAAGTATCTCCACTTTTAACCCATTTCTTGTTGAAACAGTTTCGGCAGTCAAGAAGATATTTCAGTAAAAACCCAACAACTCCCTTTCACATTTCAAGACTCAGAGTGTACTATAGTTCATTTCACAGAACCAACTTAACAGTTTTGCAAGAGACAGATTGGAAGCTGCAGATAATATCATTCTTTTCCAATGTGATTTCTAGCTGGCCACTGATAACTCTAAAACATAGAAATTAATGATGGTATTAAGAAAACCTATTTTACACAGTTATTTTTTACAAGAAGTTGGCATTTAGCAGTCATAAACAGCAGCAAAGCAATATTGTGGCTTGACACCGTTTTGATTGTAGCGACGATGTGGTAGGAAGTGGGTGTCAAGTTCCCTTGGCAACAAATGGAGGATACATGACACACTCTGAATCACCAATGAATCATTAACAGAGTTCTGCTTCTGATTTTTGGCTTCTATTTCCAGATCCTAAAATTACGATAGTTTTTTTAAGATGATGGATGAAGGTGAACATTTCACAGCATTCCCAAGTGTGTGGTAGTGGTCAGATTGTTACTAGACTTCCTAACACCGAGAAAACAGGAAGCTTTAATAACCAGCATTTACTATTTCTTTCAGCTAATGTCGTTTAGAGTTAAAGGGTGTCCAGGTTCTTTGTAGAACAACAGAGAGGATGAAGTATGAACTCTCAGTGGCCAACAGCAGAACCACTAAGTTCAGCACAGTTCAGGGAGTTTTGGATTTATCTCACAAAGTTTATAAGAGCTCACGCCCTGTAAGCACATGCTCCACTACACACTGTGCTGGAAAATGAACTACAATATCTTTTACTGTGAATAAATATATGGATTTTGATAACAAATCAAAAGAAAGTGATAACGTATGCTAATTTGAGCAACTGGGAGCTCCCTCAAACTTAAGACATGATGCCACAAGTGAAAGTAAGAAATAGCAGGCTGTTAAAGGGAACAAGATTCTCTACTTAGCATATATGTGTGTATGTGTGTATACATGTACATACATAGGTTCATTATGTGTGTGTATAGTCATTATCATCAGCACTAGTGTTGAAGTTACTTTAAAGAGAAGTTGCAAAAGCAATACCAGAGTTCAGACTGTCATTTTAGAATGGGTTTAATTACATAAATTAAAATATTTACCGTAAAGATACACATAAATTTATGCTGTGTTGATTCTTAATTCCTGTGGGAGTTCATTCATTAGGACCTGGTCCAGCTGAAGATCTGGGCTCTGACACCTCGTCACACCAGGTGGAATTGGACAACGACCAGATCCACCCTGTCAGAAGCTTCACCCTCCACTGGCTTTGTCTGTTCAGTACTATACGACAAACTGCACTCACCGAGTAGGCAGGACCAGAAAGAGCCTGGGAAAACTTTAGTGCAGCAAATGAAGAAATTTATCTTGCAGGTTTTCTATCTGAACACTTCTAGATGTGAATATTTACAACAATGTTTGGATATCTATTGCCAAAATCTGTATTGGCTGTAGTTTTTTTTTCTGTTACTAAGTGATTGCATTGAATTAGCAATAGTCTAGTAATATAATCTATACAGGCCTCTGTGATGGTTGTCACATACAAGACTTCTGAGCTTATAGAATAGTCGAGTTATAATAAACAAATGATGCCGATTGATAGAAAAATGTTTTAGGATTATCTAGGGCTATGACATAGTGACAGTGTAATGGCTATGATGAAAATGAAGCGTGCCTTATAGACTCACAACATTATGTGCTCTATATTAACGGTTGCATTTCTACAGAGAGAAATTTCCACAGAAGAGAAGCACCATGCTGCATGTCAGACTGATTTAACCCCTTTATGAAATGTTTAACTCTGGTTAAAAGAAAAGTAACAAGTTCAAAACTGGTTCTGGCTGCCATCCAGTAAAGATGGACACAGTAAAGAGTAGGTTTAAATTAGTGCGTAGGCGGTTATCTTGGGAACACCACCACCACTGCTTTTCTTGACTTTTGACTTTCCTGGTGCATGTTTTAAATTACAGAAGCACATTCAACTATGAAAGATTTTGTGGGTCATTCCATACCCTTTTCTTTCTAAGTTGAATTAAATCATAAAAGTTTGCTTCCAGCAAAAGCTTTCAAAGCAAGGACACAATGTTCTTAACTATTACTCTCTTTCTGTCTTATGAAATTGTACATACATTCTGCCAACTTGGAAATCAATGTTTTTAAGGAAAACATTGGACCGGTACTTGTTGAAGATAGTCATCTGATCAATAAGGATGAAGAAAAAGAGGAAACATTCAATGCATTTTTTGCCTCAGTCATTAATAATAATGACAGACCTTGGGCTGCCTGGTCCCCTGAGTCAGAGGTCCACGAGTGGTGGGACAGTGACTTCCCATTTGTGGACACTGAAATTGTAAGGACCCAGCTGTATCAACTGAATGTTCACAAGTCCATGGGGCCTGATGGGATTTATCCCAAAGTTATGAAGGAGCTAGCAGATATTGTGGCAGGACCCCTCTCTATCATCTACCAAAGGTCTTGGGAGTCTGAGGAGGTCCTTGCTAACTGGAAGCTAGCCAATGTTATTCCAATCCACAAAAAGGACATGAGGGAAGACCCAGGGAACTACAGACCTGTTAGTCTAACCGGTGTGGAGATTTATGGAGAAGTTTATGCTGGGTACTACTGAAAGGCATTTAAAGAATAATGCAATCATCAGACATAGTCAACATGAGTTCACAGAAGGAAAGACTGTTTAACTGATTTGATATCCTTCTATGATAAGGTCACCTGCCTAGTGGATGAAGGGAAGGTGGTAGATGTAGTTCTTCTGGATTTTAGTAAGGTTTTTGATACTGTCCCTTACAGCATCCTTGTGGACAAGTTGTCCAACTGTGGGATGAGTGGGTTTATGGTGTGCTGGGTGAAGAACTGGCTGAAAGACAGAACTCAAAGGGTTGTAGTGAATGGGGCTACATCTGGCTGGCAACTGGTCACCAGTGGTGCTCCTCAGGGCTCAATTCTAGGGCCAGTTCTGTTCAATATATTTATAAACAATTTGGATGCAGGATTTGAATGCACCATTAGCAAGTTTGCTGATGATACCAAACTGGGAGGTGCTGTTTACTCTCTTGAGGGACAGGAGGCCTTGCAGAGGGATCTAGACAGGCTGGGGCATTGGGCAGTGATTGATGAATGGGATGAAATTTAACAAGTGGAAATGCCAGATTCCGCACCTAGGACAGAGTAATGCCAGGCACAAGTATAAACTTGAGAGGAGTGGCTGGAGGGCAGCCCTGCAGAAAGAGATCTGGGGGTGCTGGTCGACACCAGGCTCAATGTGAGTCAGCAGTGTGCCCTGGCAACCAAGAGGGCAAACTGCATCCTGGGGTGCATCAAACATGGCATAACCAGCCAGTCAAAAGAGGTGATTAACCTCCTGTATTCAGCATTGGTGCAGCCTCACCTTGAGTACTGTGTGCAGTTCTGGGGCCCATCATTTAAGAAGGCTGTGAAGGTCCTTGAATGCATCCAGAGTAGGGCAACAAAGCCGATGAAAGGGCTGGAATGCATGTCCTGTGAGGAGCAGCTAAGGGCTTTGGGTTTGTCTAGTTTGGAGAAAAGGAGGCTGAGGAGCAACCTCATTGCTCTCTACAGCTTCCTGAGGAGGGGAAATGGAGAGGGCGAAATGCTGCTCTCTTCTGCCTGGGATCCAGTGATAGAACACATGGGAATGGTTCAAAGCTGCATCAGGGGAGATTTAGATTCAACATTAGGATGCATTTCTTCACCGAGAGGGTGGTCAAGCACTGGAACAGGCTTCCTAGAGAGATGGTCAATGCCCCAAGCTTGTCAGTGTTTAAGAGGCATTTGGACAATGCCCTTAACAACATACTTTAACTTTTGATCAGCTCTGAATTGATCAGGCGGTTGTACTAGATGATTGTTGTAGGCCCCTTCCCACTGAAATGGTCTATTCTATTCTATTAAGAAAATGAGAGGTTATTGATGTCTCTACTGGAGCCAAGTAGCTGCTTCTTCCATATCTACTACATTGAATTGTGGTGAGTAAATGCAGATCTGCATTTACTGCAGATCCAGAGGTGAAAATTGAAGTCAAAAGCTTCCAAAAATTTCTCCCACCTGTAAATGTGGGTTTTGCAGTCAAAAGCACAATGTAATCCACATCATGCCAGTTCGTGCTGTTGTCAACAGCAGTTAGTGAATCTATTAGTAAAGCCCCAGACATCTCTGTGCTTGAAATTACTGGGCATAAATGCACTTGTGTTGACTCAAATGTTGAGTGAGGAAGGCTGACTGGCCAGCTGACTATGTTTTCACTGATTCCTGATAGACACCACCAGCTACTCAGCATAGCTCTATGTACATCATGGGCTTCAGCCATCCTGGGGATTACACCAATGCAGCTTCATCAGATGCTTTTCATGGACTGCTGAGCTTAGTTCTCCCAAATGCAGGTGATTCTTCCATGTGTTACAGTTACCTACTAAATCTTCACAGATAAAAAAATGAATGCCTGTTTATGCTGCAGCCTTCATCCCTATTTCTGTCAGGAGCAGTATCCCAGATGCTAATTTTGCCAAAGTATTTAAAGTCTAAGGACTGTTTCACATTGGATGAGTCACATTAGAAGATAGATTGACCCTTGTCAAAAGAAAACTAGGCCAGTTGGCCCATGAAGAGATTGAAGTATCTAACATTTTTTTAGTACATTATACCCTGATTAGAAGAGCTAGATATAGCTCTAAAATTAAATCCCTATATAAAAAATCTATATATAGATCTAAAATTAACTGGAGAAGATTTCATAAATTGCCTGTGCATCCAAGGCGATGGAAAGCATCTATGGTAGATGGACTGGGTTTTCCTCTCCTGGTCTCCAAAGATGTCTCCCTCTGGCTGTTGATTGTACAGGAAATGAAGGGCCTGTGTTGGTGGACTCCCCTTTTCTGGGGCAAGGTAAACAAAACTTTGGCAAGGCAGCACTAAAATAAGACTCTGAGTTAGGAGACTGATTCTCCGTGAAGATTTTTGCTGGAGCTGGACACAGTTAGTGGGAGTGATTGGCACCGCTTATCTCACCATGCTGGTAGCCCATCTGAACATAGTTGGGGAGTACATGGTTGCCCCAATCTGTAAAGTTTTGTTGTCTCTGAATCAATGGTGAGAAGAATTCCGTAAGTTTTGATGAACAAACCCAAACATATGTATTCAGCATTTACATTTTTTCAAATATAGTAAGTGCTTATACTGACATTTAGATTTCACAAGTACAAAGTTTCTGCTTTTCCAGACTAATCTGACCCATCTCTAAAACAGACATAGTCTTTCCTTTGTGATATTGTGCAATATCGTTAGTCATTTTTTTGGCTTCTACTTCCTTAGTTAAGGAGCAAAATAAAAAGTATACCTTGGGAGTTTAGGAAGTTATTAAAAAGAGAAACTTATTCAGAAAAATAACTTCTTGTTTCTCATAGATGCCTGAGTCGGAAGACGTTTCTTTTTTGTCTTTTTTTTTTCAGCTATAACATACACTCTCGTTATTTGACTCATTATATTTCACCACAGAAATCATAACTGAACATTGTCCTTCTGATTTTCTTCTTCAAACAATGTCCTATGTCTGAATATACAACCTTTTCCAGACAGATGTTTTCATTTTACAGTTGCAACCTCTACAGTTTCACCTGGCCAGCTTCACCTCAGTATTTCATCAGTGTCACAGGTGGAGATCATTTGCTATGACTTCAAGGTTATTATTCTTTCTCTTCGCAGATGAGAGATAACAGATAAGCTATTATTGTTCCTGAGGGGAAATTATTTTCTCTTGTACTAGCAATGAGTCAGCAACATGTTATGATATATGTGATCACCTCACTGCATGAATTTTCAGGCAACCGTACACAGGGTGTTAGCTTGTTTGCTGTGCATTATCTATTTCTTATTGAAGTACTGCATTTAGAGAATCTTTCTGGGTTGAAACAACAACATAAATAAAATGGAATGAGAAAACAAAAAGAATGGGTTTTACGCACAACAGGAAATAGTGTAATATTTTTTACCTGGGCTCTGTTGTATCTTTACCCTCTAAATTTTTTTGCTTGTAGATATAGGCTGCATGTCTGTTGTGTGTTTGGCTTCCATCACTTTTTTAATATTCTTGGTATCTGGAACCACCTGTACTCAGAAGGGTCCCACAAAGGCAAGCACAGCCTCCATGCCCAGCGTCACTGGAGAGCAATCCAGTGCAGAAGAGGCTCCAGCTCTGGAGCCATTGAGGTGCCCTTCCTTTCCCTGCTTGAAATTTTAGGGAAAATCACAGAGGAGTGTGTAGCAGAGTGCCCAACTTTCAGACGTGTCCATGAAAACCTAATCCGGTGCTTTGCCATTCAGGTAGATAACATTCCCGGATTTGCCTACACTTACTCTGTCCTGTGATGAGTCGCTCCTCACCATCCTGTTTTTCACTCAGCTTCATTTTACACTTTGATTCTTCAACATCCTTCCGCAATTTTTTCTTTTTACTTTAGTCCTTTCTAGTCAATAAAGATACTAACATGAAAGTGCTGCCTTCACACAGCTCAAACATAATTATTTTACCACTTCCTCTACCTCAGGTCTTCCCTTTCTATCTGCGTGATAAGCTCTACAGGAAACCTATGTCTCTATTTGTATAGATGCTAGACAGAAGGATGCAAGGCTTCATTCTTTATTGGCTCTCAGGCACTATAAATAGTGTCATAATATAGGTTCTTAAATTAAGACCTATACTTTGGTGACAGAGAAACTCACTTGCAGAGCGTTTCTTTCTTCTTTCTGCTTTCTACTTTCCTCCCAGATCAACATGCAAACTTTTAAACTAAGATTCTTCATCTGAAACCACGGGGTTACACGTTTCACAGGCTGATCCTTAAACACCCATTTTGAAGCTGTTTTACTTTGTCCAGCTAATGAGCAGATGAGAGTCAGGCACAGAGTGTAATTACACCAGCGTGTCGAAGTACTGCACAGCGGCAGAGGCAAAGCAGGTCTTTGTAGGAGAGCCTTTAGCCTTGCGGCACGCGTACGGCAAAGCAACCCGGTGTAATTCTGTCAATGTTACATTGTACTTGTAAGTATTTTACTTGCATCTTTTAAATGCTTGATGACACTAGATTCCGATTTTGGCGGGGGGCAAAGGCTGTTTTAGATCACTCGTGTAATAAGCCAAAGCAGGGGTCATCTGCCTTATCTTAATTTTTTAGCATTATTTACTGAAGAAAGAAGGCAAATACGTTTAGCCAACACTTTTTGAGGTTTGTTTATGTTTTGAAAAGTTGCAAATGTAATAATTAACCCAGATGTCTGAGACAACTGTATTTCACATACCTGCCATGGGATTTATTGGGGAAATAGCTAATAAGGGTTAGTTGTGTATAGTAAATGGAGCCCTTGAACAACACTTTCTGCAGCACCCCACTGAGCCTTTGAAAAACTGTAGGTCATGCTGGCAGCAGTGGGAGGTTAGGGTGTAAGAAGAGAGACTGGGGAAGGAGACGTGGCTGGAAGAAGAGCTGGGGGAAGGGGTGAAGGTGATCTCTGAGAAGTCACCTGTTGATTATACTGTGCAGATGTTATGTGGCCTGGCATGCTAAAATGAAAACAAATGACAGAGAAAAAAAAGAGGAGGAATGGTATTTCCTTCAATCCTGTGAAACAGAGTAAGGACAGTTATTTAGGCCATACTTTAATCTGAGTTGTTTCAATGCAAACGGAATTCCCTGCATTGACTGTCTCCGGAGTGAAAGAGAGAAAAGGCAAAAAAAGGTGGGCAGCAGCCGGGCCCGGCCGCTGCCTGCACTGAGCTCCAGTGGGAACACCCTGGGCTTCACCAGGAGCTTCACTGAAAGTCTCAGACTGGTTGGTATAGTGAAACGGTAAATTTTAGTTTCTGCTAATTATCTCGTTACCCACCTCTTGAGTTATCCCTCAGGTTCTGTTCTGTGAAAGAAAACAGAGGAACTTGAAAGACTTTTCTTAAGTCAGAGGAGTCTGGGGGTTTGCTGGGGGTGAGGTATAAGTTAAAACAATGTCACCTCTTACTGAGAGACTGTCATCGATGACAGTTTAGAAATATCTGGAAATAAGTGTTTTTTTCATTCCCCCCCTGAGGCATTGTGCACTTGTGTCCCTTGGGCACGTTTGTAAAGTTTGTTGTCTTTTGTTTTCAGTTCCTATTCTTTACATTTTCCCTTCAGGGAAGAAAGTTTCTCTTCAAGTGAAAAATCAGTCTTAAAACAACAGAAACAAAAAACAGGTGGACTACTTATTTTAGATAAAAGGATATATTCTTGAAAGTAATTTGGTTTGTCTGTTTCTGTTGCTCATGTCAAACCTATTTACTTCACCTGCAGGGTTAATCTGACTTCAGTTATTTCCACACTTCGGGATGAAATTCTGTCAAAAGAAAATAGCACAGATGTGTCTACTACAACTTGCACCTCAAACTTTGTAATAGGCTCAATAAAGCAGTGCGTGGATATGTTCAGCTTTCAAAGAGTAAATGTTTATCTCTTTGAGGACAAATGTTCCAAACTGTTTTCCTAAATTAGGAAGACTATATTTACAAAATAGCTAATTAAAACAAAATATACTCATAAAGCTTCCTCTTAAGGATGAGGATTGATTACTTCTATTCTGGAAGAATGTAAAAACATGATCATTATTTTGGGGTTCTTATTCAGAAGCAAAATAAAATGTGCTATTTTTTTACTTCCAATGGAAACATTCTCCTTTAATGTAAAATACCGGCTGTTCCTTTCTCATTGCAATGCCTTGAATATATGACCTGATCAACAACTTGTTCCAAACAGTATTTGTGTCACTGAGAAACACATTTCTGCGATGTTTTCTTTAGTCGTGTGTTCACAGAACTTCCTCTGTGCACAGCATCTCCTGCTTCTCATAATTCTGGAGACTCTACACAGATTACCTGCCTTTCATCTTTCTGCTAGAGGCGGGGAAACCTATTGCTAGAGGGAAAAAAAAGGCTTAGTAAGAGTGTTTGTGTAATAGGGTTGGAATGTGAGACAAAGATAACAATTTCAGGAAGACTTTTAAAAGAGCAGAATGGAAAAGGAAGATGAGAAGATAAGTTATACCTTCTTTTGCATTTACCTTTACACTTTCTCCCCTACTCATAAAATTCTTTATTTTTTATTTAATAAAATGTACCATTTATTAAATGTGCATTTATTAAATGTACTATTGTTACTATTAACCTTCTGATGGATGAACAAGTCTTAGAGAAGAGTTTTAATTTGGCTGGAGAAGAAGGAAGGGAACATAGTAATCTATTTGCCCTTTCTTTTGAAGCAACGGTAGGAAGTAATGCTCCAGAAAATTAGAGAAGTGTGAAAATATGGCATAGGATCTAGTTCCTCTTCCTTGATACAAAAAGGACTAGCCTTCTTATCAGATATGATTATATTAGGAATTTCATAATAAAGTAGAGCAGAATCTGCCCGAATGATGCCCAAAAGAAGATCTGGGGACTTTAATTTTACTTCATCCTGCCAGACCTTGAATGCAACATTCTTAGAATTTTCAGATCTTTCCCCACCCCCCCAACATTTTCAGCATTTCAGAACATTTGCTCACAGTGGTTGTCCTGGAGAGAGAGAGGGACACCGCTCTCCTCTTCAGCATTCCTGTGAGTGGAAAGCTGTTTCATCAAATTCTTGCAGGAAAATCTGAGAAGTCTGATATGTTCAAGCGCGCAGTTGTCTGATGGAGGTTGATACCGCCGTAGGAAGCGGGTAGTGCTGGATGCTTCAAACTGGAGAGAGTTGAACCTGAGGTCCAGTATCTGTGTCCTAACCACAAGGCTGGGCAGTAGCCTGAGTGAGATGCCTCTCTGGCAGCTGGAGCTCATTCATCTGTGCTACCGAGAATGGAGGTGTCATGGGGTAAAGAGGAAAGCAGGTAAAAGAGAGCCTAGTCTAGCGGTTGAAGTATCCTGCTAAGGGACACAACTAAAATGCCACGGCCAGGATTATGTATGCATTTGTATTAGATCATCACTGAATAAAATCAAAACCAGTCCTGGAAGCAGTTGCTACAGACCCAACCTTCTGATGAAGCTACATCTGAAATAAGCATATGAATTAAACAGAATGATTTCCATCACTGTTGGTTTCTTAACAACTGTGTTATTTGAAATCTTAAACAAATGCTATACAGATATGTAAATATACATATAAACATGCATGTATATAAAAGTAGTAATTTTCTAACCAGTATCACCTGTTAAACCATTAAGTCTTCATTGGATAAAACAGGAGACAATCTAATTGCTCTGTGCTTTATATTGCTGTGACTACTCCAAGTTCTCCTGAGAAAACACCTGCAAGAAACCTGCGGTTTGCTTATATCTCAGAATTATATTGCTGGTTACTTGTATTATTTGGTGATGTTTCGACTGTCAGATTCCAGCATCCCTTACTTCTGTGATTCATTTTTACAAAAAGAAATCACCACGCCCCCTCCAAAGTTGCTTAAAATCACTTGCCTGAATTATTAAGAAATGCAGTTCCACAATATCACACAACTTCCCAAATTCTCTTTCTTCACATACTATGTCCTGAAGTTCCTTTAATGTCGTTCCCAGAAAGTGACTCATGATTCTTTATTAATTATGAAAGATGTTAACTTAATGACTGCACTAAAAATGTGTTTTTCTCTTCTTACCATAGCTTGAAGGAAGTATCATTGCCAAGGCACTATCTCTAACACTGATCTCGTACTAGTAGTGTACATGTAACGTTTTCATGATTGATTCTTTAAAGTCTGGCCAAATGGGGTTTTTTAACATGTTAATGCATACCTGATTTCATTTTCAATAGACCCATCTTTAGTTGCATGGATAATTGTAGACATTTAAGGTTAAATATTAATTTCATTAAAAATGAAGACAAAAACTCTCTGACTGTAGCATGGCCAGCATTTTGCTCTGTTCATGCATAAGTTTATTGCTGATATGTCCCATCGGGCTTTTTGTTATTATTCTTTTTTGCGCTGTAATAATCTGAATAATGCGACACCGGAAGTAACCCGCTTTGTGAGTTTGATGGATGGGTTATCCCAGCGTCAGGAAGTAAACGGGAATATTCCGCTGTTAGCTGCAAATACGTCTGCTGGTATCATAAAGGGCATGTCTGGAGAAAAATCTTCTGTTTGTACAGAGACGGTAAGTGGAGCAGTTCATACTCTTAGTTATGCTGTGCCCTCTGGCAAGCCTGCCAGCGGAATGCGGTGCTTGTTTTGTGAAGAGAAGCCTCCTCCACATTCCAGCTTGAGCGTATCTGTTGTTTTCAGACATAAACAGATGTGTTCCTTACCTAAGGGAAGCTCTCAAAAATATGGAAGTAAAACAGAAGAAGCTGATGCGAAACCACAACAGTATTTGACCTGTCTGCATGCATTAATAATCCCAACTTTAGCTGAAGGCAGGGGTCTGTTGCATTCAGTTTTATTCATTTGCTTATTTATTTGCTTAGTTTCTGCCCTGCAGTATCTAAGAACAATAAAGGATATAAGTATTAACTTCATGGTTTTATTTTTAATTAGGATTTTGTTAAATACATACACGCATATTATGTCATTCCTAATTGTTAAATGCAGGATAATTCATATTTACTTAACAAGAGCTGGGGAAAGGAGGGTAAACACGTTCTTTGTTCTGCCAAACCACCCTGTATTCCACAGGCCAAAATCAAAACTTGTGATGAGGCGAAACAATAGATCCAAACCAAAGCTTTTTCTAATAATTATGAGAGCGTGGATAAATTTTATTTGCATGCATCTCTGCTGATTGCTAACAAAAAATGTATATTTGTCAACATTCAGATTTTTTTACTTTCTGCAACATGCTGATCTGCCTTTTCTAACCTTAAACAAATGTCTGTAGGGTGTTCACACATGTGTTAGACTTTAGATGTCTGTGGGAGGTAAAATGATAATTCACAAGTGGGTCAGGTTTACAACTCCTTCGTGAAGACAAGGCATGGCCAACTTGTGTAGCTACTGGGTGTGAACCTTCTCCCTCGAGTGCTGCGTCTCTCTCCTATCCCTCATTACCCACCTATGCCACAGTTACAACACAGGCTGTATGACGAAATACAAAAAATGCGAATATTGAGTAACTACCACTAGTACTGAGAAAAAGTACTGTGTGTTGGAGAAGGACAGCAGGATGAGCATATCAGTGAAGGGGAAGAAAGGGAAGTGTTGAACACGATGCAAGTACAAAGGAAGGAGAGAAATGTTGGAGCAAGGTGCGGTACCCACAGCACAGCACCGTCCTGGAGCCAGCTTTAGGTACGCCAGGAAAGCAACACATCACAGCACAGCACTGGCCGATCCAGCATGTCTCCAGCCCACCATGTTTAACAACTGTGTTATTTGAAATCTTAAACAAATGCTATACAGATATGTAAATACCAGCTGATGCTGGTGCTGCCTTCGCTATCCGCGTTGTATTGCAGAGCAGAGGCAGCTGGCCAGGGATAGACGCCTCCCTGCGAGGCTACGTCCATTTGCAAAGTTAGAAGGTTGGATGTAACAAACCCTATTTAAAAACAAAGATGCCCAGAAACTCAGTTTTTTATTTGTTATTTTTTAATCCGCAGATACGAGATGGTCTGAATAGAAGCCGGTTGTAAATCCCCAGTCCTCGAATGATGAAACTGCCACAAGAAGAAAAGAATAAGAATCTAGAAAACAGTATGGCAAAAAGTGATGGAAGGATTCAAGAAATGGAAATTAACTTTACTTTTAAACCTTGTAAATTCCAAAGTAGTCAATTTTTAAATGTAAGTGCAAGTAGTATCTAATTCCGTAAAACTCAGTGAGACATAATTTAAAATATGAGACTAAATATAGACTGGAACTATCTGCAGAAAAGGATAATTCATGGTTCAAAACCCTTTTACTCAGATATGGAAGAATTTAATCAGCCTCATTCATAAGTAAAGTGTGAAGTTTAATTTGTTCATAGAGCAAACAAGATTTCCTGTAGAAATTCTTAAGAATTATAGTTATCATGCTAGACTGCTATCTTTGTTCTTTATTTGTTATTTCTGAATGTGCATCATATTAAAACCTTGGTTTCCATGCTACTGCAGTGTGATTCATATCTTGTGGTTAAAAAGACTGGCTTTTGTTTCCAAAATTTCTGCTGTGAGAAAACATCTGCTGAAATGTAGATAGTTTGTGGTGTGTGGATGAAATATGTATTCTTTATAACCTCCTCCAGTAAGAATAGACTCATCACAAGACATGTGACAACACTGTTCACACAGTTGCAATCAAGTTGGCATATTACACTACTGCATACAATAAATGTATTATCAAACATTTTTTCTCTTTAGAAAGAAAAGTTTCATATGGTATTGGCATGTGTATGATTTGCATAATTTCCAGGCTGTAGATATATACATCACTCTTGTTGTAGGACAGACTACTTCTGTCACTTAAAATGATATCATCAAAATATTATTCCATAAAATATAATCATTTCTATTACATAGAGCAAAGGCTCCTTACAATACTAAGAAACACTTGTTCCACTGGAAATCCAGCTTGAAGTCCTAAGAGCAGAGATTTTTTCTTATTCAGTTGCAGTTTGTTGTGCTGTGATAGGAACTGTCTAACATGTTACAACATGAGTATTCATTGACAGGACCTACCTATTACTGGTGGCATCTCCCAAGCTTCCAAATTGAGTTCATATGTCCAGACCAGAAATCCACGCTTTTGCATCCCTATGCTTCTTTACCCCCTTTCTCAACTGAGGACAATTCCCAGAAAAAGTAGAAGAACCCCAACCTTTCTGCTACATGCTCCATGATGTCTACCGAGTAGCAACCCTACCCTTCTCAATACTTCATGGCTTGGGCATTTCTCTTAAATAAGAAATGCAACCTCTTTCTTACCAAATTGGAGCCCAATCTCAAAGCAGCCCAGGCCTGGACCAGCACCCTGAGTGAGAAGTACAGGACTACCTGCAGATTGCCTAGAAGTGCACCCATGCTACCTGGAGAGAGACAGAAATATCTGTTCCTCACTCTGTACATACATGAAAATTAATCATTTCCTTTGCAACCAGGCGAATTAGTACCACACTATCAACACTATCTTCCTGGAGAAATGGTGTTACTGCTCACACTACAGAGCAGTGGATACCGCTGGGCTTCCTGGAATCCCTCTGTGGCCAAGACAACGCTGCCATTGTACATTGTAATGTGGAAGGGAACTGGGGTTCCACAAAGCTTTGATGTGAGAATTTTCACATGGAAAAAAAACTAATAATTTTGATGGACAGGCAAAATTGTGTGGATCTTGAAATTCAGGCTGCCTTAATTACAGAATCACAGAATCATTAAGGTTGGAAAAGACCTTCAAGATCATCAAGTCCAACCATTAATCCAGCACCACCATATCCACTAAACCATGTCCTGAAGCGCCACGTCCACACGTTTTTTGAACACTTCCAGTGATGGTGACTCCACCACTTCCATGGGCAGCCTCTTCCAATGCTTGACCACCTTCTCAGTAAAGAAATTTTTCCTAATATCCAATCTAAACCTCCCCTGGTGCAACTTGAGGTAATTTCCTCTTGTCCTATTGCTAGTTACTTGGGAGAAGAGACCAACACCCTCGTCGCCACAACCCCCTTTCAGGTAGCTGTAGAGAGCGATAAGGTCTCCCCTCAGCCTCCTCTTCTCCAAACTGAACAACCCCAGTTCCCTCAGCCGCTCCTCATCAGACTTGTGCTCCAGACCCCTCACCAGCTTCGTTGCCCTTCTCTGGACACGCTCCAGCACCTCAACGTCCTTCTTGTAGTGAGGGGCCCAAAACTGAACACAGGATTCAAGGTACGGCCTCACCAGTGCCGAGTACAGGGGCACGATCACTTCCCTACTCCTGGAATTGGTGCATTGTATATTTGGATATCTACAGGAACTTCAAAATGTTTGCATTTAATGCAAGCATGGGTAATGAAATTATTAACACACTGTTGTCTAGCATTTTTTATGAGGAAGAATTTTAAAGAGATGAAACTTGTGGCTTTTTTTTTTGTCACAGTATTTTATATCATCATCTGCTCAAGCAGCTTCTATTACCTTATCAGGTAAGGGTTTTGACAGACTTTAAGATCAATCAGAAATACCTTAAAAATGTTTTTATTCTCTACTTCAATCCTTTTGACTTTGAGTTACCAGAAAAATCTTGCCTACCAATTGCTATCACATAAGAATAGGTTACATTTCATTCCTGTTTTCAGTGCATAAATACTGACAGACCTAGAGATAAAGCTACTCCACAATGTTCGTATTAGCTGTCATGTCAGCAGGCAAATGTGGACAAACAAGGACGAGTGAGCTCTCCTCCCACCTGCAAGAAGTGCAAGCACCATGTAGGAGCTTGTACTGCTGCTTTTTGTGTAACACTTATTTTACAGAGTAACATGAGCCTCCAGCTTTCACCATGGTCAGGTACTGCTGGAGGGCACTCGTCCTGCTAGAAATCCTGACTGCAGTGGTGCTGAAGGAGGTTGTTACTCTGGCGAAGAGAAAACTAAAAACTTGTTACAGAATGCCAGCATGGCTATAATACTTCTCACCAATGCATCTCTTTTACATACACATACAGTCTTCGGGGACGTACTTTGTTTCCTCTAAATTATCGATACTTTATTTTAATGGCACAGATATAAACAGATTGCCTGTCCATCACATTGGAGGGTAGAAATCATAATGAATTACTTTAAGATTATAGTTTCTTCCAATGAAACCTGACTGTTGTGGTTTTGATGATATGTTTAACTGCGTTAGGAAAAGCATCACGTACATAGACTGGTAATGAAGGGAGGGAGAGGTTTGCGTCTCTTAAGTGGTTACAGTCTACAAATCTACAAAAATTAGTTTTCTGGTATTATATACCTTTATTTGCTGTAGCTATTTAAGCTATTAAATAGCTATTAGGCTATTTAGCTTACTTATTTAATCAAAAGGCATGTAACAAAAAATGTGGTTCTTGCATAGTGAAAGTGAAAAGACAGACAGTGAGAAAAGTGAAATTTTGAATTTAAAGACCATTATCTTCCTGCCACAATTTCTTCATTAGAAAACCAACTGGCAGATGCTTAACCATTTCCTAACCATCTCTAAAGGTAAAATACCTCTCTGCAGCCTTGAACAAAGACAATAACAAGGTGAGCTACTCACAGGAGGTTGTGATAGTCCCAGTCGGTAACGGTCAGTACTGTATGAATCAACCCTTCCGCTGTGCCTTGCATTTTCTAAGTTTAAACAACACCAAGGCAGATCTCTGTGAAATCCATCCTTGTGTTTAAGTGGTCCCCGTCAAATTCGTCATGTGAACTAGTCCAAGTGCATTCTCAGAAGAAAATAAATAGTGTGCTAGCTCCTAGAACAGTTACAAATTTCCCTGTGATAAGTAGTCACTAAGGCTAGCATTTCATCTGCTTTGTTAGGTACCCCAGGCAAGTCCACTGCAATTGTCAAACACAGAGGGATAATGCCACAAGGTTTGCAACGGACTTCACTCTAGGTAACTGAGTACTCATCCAGTCAATGTGCATATGTATTTTCATACTTAGCCTGCTCTTTTTCCTGTTTCATCAGCCTCATTTAACAGAATTTTCACAGCTCGTCTTCACAGCCCCTCCGAAACTTCAGACACACATGCTCTCCCTGCTCCACATACAGTATAAAATACAATTGAAAATAATGTTTTGCAACACAGGAAAAAGTTACACTTCTTTCACAAGAAAAGAGAGGAAAATAGAGTTGCTGAAAATATCCCTTTATTCATATTTTAAAAAGTTTTTAAAATCAATGTAACACACAGGGATAACAGAGTATGCTCACTTGTCCACAGGAAAGTTCAACTTCATTTCTTAATTATTAAAATTACACAACCAACTGCGTTCTAGATTTTAGAGAATACGAGAAATAAAAAATGTGCTCCTATATCCTGGCTCATTCTTTAAAAAATGTGAAAAAGTATTCCTACAGCTAAGTAGTTAATGTAACAGATGTCTTATCTCCTCCTAGACTGATTTTTTTCTTCGGCTGCTTCCTACTACTGAAAAGCAGAAATATGTTTTATGTTTGGTAAGCAGCATGGTATTCAAAGACTGATGTATTCAGCTATGATCCTAAGAAAGCTTATTTCATCAGTGATTACAACTTTCCCCAGTGGTGTTGTGGCATGATTTTCTTTAGCTATTTTTCATTGGATTTCTTTCTTTTTTACAGTTTGAAATGGAGCTCATTGTCGCACAGTTTGTAGGCATATCATATGTTTTCTTGATATTAGCCAGCACTAAAAGAACGCTTTTGGTTTGAGATGCTTGAAGAAAGCAGTCATGGAGTGAAGTGCGTGTTCCTCTGTTCTCTGACATTTTAATAAGCTGAGCTAAACTTTACAATCATATATGCCTGTTACCTCAATGGGATTGCTCTTGCATGGGAGTGATCAGATGCTCTTAAGAGGGAGCCTCCCTTGGATGGGGAACTGACAGCATAACATACGCTGTCTCCATATGCAACTGTGACCTCATTCAAAGCCCTTTATGGAACTTATGGCATTGGTGACATTTTGAGAAGTCATGTTTCCTTGATTGTCTCTCATTTTTATACACTTGACTGCTAACAGTCTGGTTATTCAATTTTAAAAGATTGGGTGGTTTTTTTTTTTTTGGTAGACATGGGGGAAGTCGTGGAGGAAAATGATTCATTTAGTTGCTCTGTGTGGGTGTGTGAGCCTATGGATTTAAAAAGCCACAGGAGTACAGAAAGATATAGTGGGAGGAGAAATTGCACTGAAGATTTTGTCAGCTTCAGAAGCGATGGGTGTAGTTTCAGATCTATATTTCTCTGTTTGGCTGTATCAGTGAGAAGTTGGTATTAGAACAAAACCATGATTTTTCAGTCACGGTTGGATTTCCGTCACTTTGTCTGATTAACAAATACAGCAACGTCTTGTCTATCAAGTGGTTTAACATCTCTGTGGTATGAATGTTGAGAAATGGCAGAAATTTTCACTTCTGAGCTGATATGCCTGAGTATTTAACTCTGCCAAAAACGGTAAGGGTACAACCCCAGTCTAAATTAGATGGGTGAACGGATCAGGAGAGTAAGCCTTAAAGCATTACTACGCTGCTTTGGTCTGAAATGCACACTGTGCAATGGCAGGGGTTATATAAAAAGGAAAGGTGGGGGGGGTGTCAGTCATCCTTTCAGAGACTTTTTAGAGCCTACCAAGGATGCCAAATTTGAAATGACCAACGCCGAACCAAAAATGCTGTGCTGCAGTATAGCAGATCTCAGTGTCAACATGGCAGTACCGAATGCAAAACAAAAAGACTAGTGTTTTCTGCTCACTATACATCCACTCAAGTATAAATTTTAAATTAACAACAATAACCACCCTGCCCCGCCCCCCCCAAACACTGGCAGCACATGTTTTCTTAAACACAGCTTTAAAGAAGGAAATTTTGGAGACAAATGCTGCCCTTTCTTGCCAAGTCTGGCTAGACTGAGAGTAAAGGGAGCTATTCCTGATCCCTGGCTCTGCCAAGAGACAAGGGAAGAATTCTCTCAATCCTGAGGTAGGCTTCTGGTTTACGAAGCCAGGTCTGAAACTCTCCCTCAGGAAGCCACTGAAGTCCCCAGCAGAGGGAGCTTATCTGGGTGCTAAGGGAAATAAACCAGGTTTCTGGACTATGAAGGATTCTGGCTTCAGGAAACATCTCACAAACATCAGTTAAGGGTAGTTTCTTCTCTCTGTGAGGTGTAAACAGCCTCAACTTTCACCAGGGACATAGTGGCTTTTGGTGCAAGCTAAATTTAACAACTTGAAAGTAGCAAAAAGCTCTGTGCTCTGAATCCTTTAACCTGGCTTTTACACTGCAATGTCCCAAGGCAAAATTTGTTATTTCTTTGCCACTAGTAAATGATTTTGCAAAAGTAGCTTGGAGGCCCTTCAACCTGTACAGAAGCTGTGGGTTTGGAGAATGGCTGAAGAAGGCTGTCTCCCTACACGTGTCTTTTTTTTTTATTTTTATATTTCTTGTATATGTGAAGCCACCGAATTGTAGTCTGACAAAATAGAAACACCACCTTCTCTTTTTGTCAGACAGGTGGACTTCTGAGATGAACATTAACACCTATTCATTACAAACATGCATTAATGTGCTAATGTTCAGTCCCTGCTGATGAATGTAAGTAGACCTTTCCAGACAAAGAAAACATGAGTGATGATTTGGTTAAAAGGCTAATGCTAAAATCAGAGGCTGAGCTGAAGAACGAACTGGAAAGCAAGAGAGTAGAGAACTTGCTAAAGGCCAAAGGAGCCTTGCAGACCCACTTGGTAGACCGCAGTTACACGTGCATCACCCAGCACAGCGTGGTGGGGGAAAAAACCCAAAACCGATGTGGCCACAGGAATTTCAAAAGGGAATCGTGGCCCTAGTCTGGTGCCCCAGGTCAAAGGTTCTCTAACAGAGATTTGGGAGCTCACAGCTAAAAGCAGGTCAGGCTCTGTAGATTTTCAGTGCCTCCAATTAGGGAAAATATAAGGTCATGTTTTCAATTTGCAATTTGTTCCTTGCAGTCTGGCATTGCTGATGATACTTAAGTAATGGTTCTTAGAATAATTTACTCATCATGCTCAGATTTGGCTCAAGAGTTCTTTTGTATTTGTATACATTTGGAGTCGCCCATGTCTAGAGTTTGTTAATTACAGCTTTTGAATCTGTTCTCCTCAGCTTTGCAGGATCCTTTTATTTAAAATAACAGTAGGAACATAATAAACAAAGAGAGGAAAATAATCAAACACTGCCTTTAAGCTGATCCACATCATGTTATATTGGATACCCCATCAAAATAAAAAACACTTAGAAAAAAGTGATTCTTTTATGGCAGTGAAAACCAAATGCGTTCAACTTCTTATTGGAAAGATTAATCACATTGCATCATGTTGCTGCCTTAATCCCATTAGAACTTAAAGAACATTAGTTTATTCACAGCCTTCTTTCATCTAACACTAGACAAAGCCCTATATTACATCATTATTTAGAGTTGCTTTAATATTGTAGAACCCAGTTCCACGTTTCTCACTCACACTGAAAATGGTTCATTTTAAGAACTGACAGGTTAACATTCATATTTCTAGCAAATTAAAAATACCTTTTTTTTCTACTTGTAATGTAACTAATAAAGTATTAATAATCTCAGTTGTTGTCTTTACTAAGAGAGATGTGTGTTTAGCTTATCTGCACACTAAGGCTTTGGAAAATGATACTTAGTTCTGTTCAGTCATACTCCTAGTAAAGCCTCTTCTGTGGTCCACCCTTTCCCCAGGAGCCTCATATTTTTGCTATTCCATGTTGTTATCAACACAGAATCTTTCTCAGTCCCCAGAAGGCTTGGGTTTAGGCCACTTGCTTCCAGTTTGTTTCAAATCTTTGCCCACAATATCATTCTGTGCCATACAGAGCTGCTATTCACCAGATGCCAGATGCATAAAGTGCTCTTCAGTTAGCTTCTTTCCTCAAAATCACTCATTTCTATGTCAAACTAATTTCTAATTTTTGGACTTTGGACTCATATCTGCTGGTTGTGCTGTTTCCTCAGGGCAGTCATTACTGGAAACAATCCCAGACGTCAGTGACTACTGTCACAAAACTTTTGAAAAAGTCTCAATATTCTCATGTATTTTCCCTGGAACTTCTATGGGTGAGCAACCAAACCTCAGTAGCAGTCGGTAACTGTGGAACCCAGAATTTGCTGAAGAGTCACTTTTATAATCTATGAAAGCTACATTTTGACAGCTGTCTTTACATCCTAAATAACATTCTTCCAGCATTTTTTTCCAGACGTTATTTAAACATATTTGACTATGTAGGTATATTCCTTGGGAATTAATTTTGCTTGCCTAACCTATTAGGCCTCTTGGCATTTTTTTCTCAGAAGAAGATGAAAACATGCATAAAACTACATCAAAGTTGCAAAGTTGCTCCATAGCTGAAGTGTCTTACAACTGACAGTTTGAGGGCTATCCCAAGCTTTATCAGTTATAAAACTGAAATGTATAACGATAGGACTGCTTAACTGTAAAATGCTACACACTGTTGAGTCTAGAAGACAGGCTTTATAGTGAAGGAAGAAATGCCAGTAGTATTATGCCACATTTATATATACTTGTTACAATACTGCCTTCAGGTACATGATCACGTGCTGTCATATAGCAGTCTATTTTTATTCTGACCTCTCTCAGCAGGAAGATTTACGGTTTCTCAGACTACTGCAAATCCTAGAATTTTTACCTTCTTGCCTTATAGTAAGCTAAATTTTATTATATTTTTGTACGTAATAACAGTAGATACGACAGAAGTATCTTTGGTAGTTTACAAAATTACATTCAAGCAGGATGTTAATACTGCTTATCCATTTTCTAAGATTCTTCTTCTCCCTTGTTGTTCTTTAGGCCGTTCAAAAGCCTCTTTTTCTACCTCCCTCATACCCTACAGCAGATGTTTTGCTGATCCTTTTGTCAGAGAAAGAAGAGAACATAAAAGCAACTCCTCCCCAGGAGCACAATCTGATCCCTTTAAGGGCTTACTTTAAGCCTCCCATCTGAAGGATTTTGTGGGAAAGCACCTGAGTGGAGTGAACACTTCTGATTTGCAGGGAGCTGCTTTCTCTGGAGAAGTGATGATTACAGCGAGCCTCTGGGGAGCCTGTCGTCCCTCCTGGTGTTCCAGTCTCAGGAACAATACAGAAGCACAAAATAAAGGCCAGAATATCATACTTGACAATATTGCATAGTGAAAAGCACACACAGAAGCCCCATAGGTGATTTATGTACACACCTGTGTTGGGTGTATCATTGAATAATACCTAACATAAAGAATCAAAGTACAGGTTGTCAAATACAAATATTGTTCATTTTCCTTTCTGCATTTTAATTCATTTTACAGGAGATATTCTTCCTGTATGAAATATACTTCAGAGTGTCTCAGATATCTTTTTAACTGCTACAACCTCTGCCTGGTGACTGTACCATTCATTAGCACAGGGCTGGATTCTCTGACCTATAATCAGCCCTTTCTGTTTCTAACTAATCAAATACGCTTCCTTTAGTTCGTGTGTTGGCTGTTCCTCGTTAGGGCTTAGCTTCCTCGATGCTGGTGGGTTAGTTACAGCTGTCCAGTCTTCCCATTGCCAGCCCTGAGAGATTAACAACACCCAATTGTTTTGGACACAGTTGAGGAGAAAGAGAATTCAGCTTCCTCTGTGTAGTGTTTCTTATCAGAAGACAGAATGGTCTTGGGTGCTGGCTAAAGAAATAACGTTGGCTGTTTTACACATTCCCTGGCATGTCAGACAAGTTAAGTGACACTAATCGAGACATTGCATCTGCTGGAGAAACTCCTGAGAGTCTTCTGAAATACGTCCCTGTTTAGGAAGGTGTAGGTCCAAACAGGGGTGTTGGGGTTTTTTTATTATTTTTCTTTTTTCCCAAAGGTAAACACTCATATGACCAGTATTGCTGAGGTCATTCTGAGCTTTAGCAGGGTCTCCTGTGAAGCAAAAAGGTTAATGTTTTAGATTCTCAAAATTATAATAAAGATCATTAAATACAGATAGGTCTTAGCCATCAGTTTTGATTTTGCATACCAGCTTCTTTGGTGCAAGTGTTTAGGATAGGGTCGGTAGACATGCAGGGATTTTCATATCTGGATTTGAAAGTGCACAGATCCTGAGAGTGTTTGAATAGCACGTTTGGAACTCCGTCTTCCATCTTTTCCCAACTTTCTAAAGAGCTGTTTCATATTGATGCCCCTCCCCCCCCCCCCCCCAAAAAAGGCCTTCTCGAACCACTTAAGCTATAGTAGAAATCTTTTCAAAGTTAGGAAAAGACTACAACTATAATTTAAAAATGTATTGTTTACTTTTTATTTTGTAGACAACGGCCACAGATATTTGTTGAGTTTCTTGTGAAACTGGTGGACTGGAACACCATTGTTACTGTTGTTACCGTTTTTATTATGTTAAAGGGAAGAGGGAAGTAAACCTGAACTGAGTGGACTTGTCAGCACTACCGGTGTGTTTCTGTGTGGATGCTGTGTGAAAAAAGACAAAGAAATTCTGAGAATAAAGAAGTCTGACAAAGTCCAGGAAACACTTTACCTCGCTACTCTTCCTCTTTTTATTATTTTTTTTTTTTTTTAATAAACTTTGCCTGGTTCCCTTGTTTTGGTAAAAATAATAAAATGAGAAAATGCATCAAGTTGAATGAAGGGATGATTATTTATAGTCACACACTTTTTTTTTTCTTTTTCCACTCTCTCTTGCTAAGTAAAGCAGTTAAGAGAACTGAAATCTTACAAGAATTAGCAGCATTTGTTTGACATTACAACCTCTTCAGCTGAAATACAGAGTGTTATGATGGATACTAAAGTGGGACAAGCAAAATCTTCCCTTTGAAGGAGAGGTAATTCCACCGCACGGTGGAAGCCTTTGCTTCTTTTGCTTTAAACCTCAAGAGACCTGTACCCTTACACCCTCACGTTGGCCTTAGGACTATATTCTCGTTCATGCCTTCATTCAATATCTTCCCAACTATCTAATGCGAAGAGTGGTCCATCTCTCTGCTGTTCTGTCTGGAAAAACCTTTAAGCTCAATATTTCCCCTGCACGTTACATTTAGTGTCCAGTTGCTATAAAGGCAGTAAAAGGAGAGACAAGTGGTGTCTTCTTTGGAGATGGGAAATGGTTGAACTTGGTCATGCTGCCTAGTCAACTCAAAAGTTCTGCTTAGGTTTCCTCTCTTGTGAACTGTGAGGGTCCAGAAATTTTCCCCAAAATAGGAGGCAGTATGAGTCAAATGTATTTTTCGAATGTCAGTTCAGCAAGTTGCATAAACGTGAAAACCGTACAAATGGGTTTCACTTTTCTGCAGAATAATTCACACCCACACAAAACGATACAATTACATCATGACACAAGATCCTGAAATGTTCAGGTCTGTTCACAACTCTGGTATTTTCAATTGTATAAGGAAAAGAAAGCAGTTTGGTTTGGTTTGGTTTGGTTTGGTTTGGTTTTTTAAAGAAAACAAATACTGCAGGTGGTGGACTGGAATACAAAATATACCTTCATTTCTAATAATACAAAGCGCTATGGCTACCTAGCTTAGGCAGCAAATTTTGCTACTGATATTTGAAATAATTCTACTGGAACTCATTTAAGGAAATCTAAGAAAAACTTTTAGGAGATGAAATCCAGACTCAAAAGATACTGTGAATGTATCTTAATAATAGTAGCTATACTCAAAATATATGGCTAATTTAACCATATGATATCAATGTAAATATTGGTTAAAAAAAGGTTTTCAAAATGTATTTATATATATAAGTTCTTTCTATCTTTTAAATAAAAGACTGGCTGCTTTTTTCACAGGAGATTTGTCAATATACTCAAGTTACCCTGGGTTTAAAAAAAAAAGATAAACAGACTTACTCATATTTTGGTTTTTTATATACTGCATACTAGCTAGAGACATAGCCTTCAGCATTACAATAAAAAGTACCGATGAGCTGTCTTCCTTCCCCCATCTCCCTCCCAGAATGCATTATTACTGAGAAATTTTCACAGGTAGGAAGAGAGTAAGGAACTGTTGAGGGTTTTTATTTTCAAGTCATTGATAACTTATTTTCATTAAAATATTTCTGAAACTGCATCTGAGCATTTAGTGTATGTAGAGTGCAGTACCTACTGTGCTATGATGTGGACTCTTGCAAAAGGAAAAAAAAATGCATCCATGCTTTCTAAATGTAGTTTTAGTGCCAGGAAAGTTCTCTTGCACAGATAGTTTAGTGTCATGCCATGTGCTGACAACTTTGAAATCTTCCTTGAAGAAGTTAATAGCTTTATCGAAATTGGGATATTTGCATGTGATGTTTTACACAATGACAAATTACTCTTCACATGTCCAGGACTTCGTACAGTTGTCAGGTTTAGCACTGCTATATAAAGCATTAAGCTTATTACAACCAAAAGAATTAAATTATGCTGAAGCAATTTGATTAGTTGCCTCCAAAGGAAGACACAATTGTAATGACCTAAAAGCTTGAAGTTAACGTTGTTAACGGCAATACATTGTAATTAAAGAAAAATATTTGCTCAACTATTTTCGTTAAATGTGTTTTCCCTTTCATTTGGTCCATCCGCTGCTATTGTAAAAAAGTTATTTGACTTTCAGATGATTCGTAGCGTGAAAGGTGATTGAGCTTTCCGACCTTATTTCAGTGTTTATATGCACTACACAAAATCTTGTGTTCATGATCTGTATCCAAAATTCTGGATTGCTTGGATTTCTTTCAAATTGTTAAATTACAGGCATCTTAATTTAAATTTTCTTGAAACATCCAGGTCTGTGTATGAATTGTGATACAAAAATTAAGTAGCACCTACTCATTTCAGTCTGGCAAACTTAAACCAATCATGAATGGAAGCTGGTTGATATTTCATTGGCATTATTTTCAGTTGAAGCAAATGGAAAACCTAGGTCATTGCGGTGGTCTGCTAAATACTGAAGAAAAGAGAAGACCACTGAAGCAGCGCGGCAACACATTGGGCAAATCAATCGATTCCTGCAAAAGCAGGTTATTCAGAATCAGCATCTTGCCTTCAGATGCAGGTAGTGATGCAGTGATGGCAAGTGATGTCTCATGGGCAGCCTTCACAGCACAGCTATTTTCAGCAAAATATTTGATAAGCATTTTCATCTCAGCACAATTTTAGCATACTTATTCCTTTGTAAGTTTTAATTTCTCTTAAGAGGAATGATCCTATCAACATAAAGGGGCCATAAGAATCGCTGCATCATCAGATTAACCTCTCTTCTACTTTTTTGCCTCCAAGCTTTAGATCAGTTCTGCCTGATTTTTGAAACAGTTTGTATGCTGTTTCCAGGCTACTCTTTCTATTTTATTGTCATGATGTTATAGTTATTTATTACTACCTATTAATTTATTTGTTTATATATTAATTTATTTGTTTATTAATATTTATTTATTAATTATATTAATATTCATTGGCCTATTTCTACCATATAGCCTGATTCTATGAGGTTTATCAGCACTATATTTTAGGACTTTTCTATCTCTTCATTTTCGTAAATTTTTTTGGAACTAGCTAGTTGTACCATACATACAACATGGATTTGCACTGATATTGATAATAATCTCTTTCCTTTGTCACAAACTGAGGTGAGTAAGCACCTGTTAATAACAAGGCTGTTTTCACTATTTATGCTGAAATCTCAGAGCCGTTGGGACTTCGCCTTAAGACTAAGGCTATATGGATTTATGAATCTTAGCTTACTCCTATAGAAGTGTTTAAACGCTTGCTACAGTGGCTGATAGGATAGATGTGGACTTCCTACTGTAGTTGTTCTCTGAAGCTGCTTACAACAGCCCCTAAAATCCCATGCTTTCGCACCACCTCTGTTGAGCTTGAAACACCCGAGTCGTTGGAGGTCCAACAGGGAGAACTGGGAGAAGAGGTTGACTTTGTTTCCCTCCAAGGTGAAAATATGGAATGAAAGCAAACAGGCATGACTTATGGTTTTGCCTAGTCAGGGTTTGTGCCCTATGTTTATGGTTCAGGAACTATTTATTAGCTATTTAAATTAGTATTATTATTATTATCCTTACGCTTGCTTGCGGCATAACCACTTAAGAGCAATGATTCCTTAAAAACAACATTTCCTGGGAATTCTTCTCCTGCTTTGCAGTGTTTTCCAGCCAGTACCAGGTCTTCAGGAGCAATTTCACAACTGGGCATCCCATATATTGCTGCTGGGTTTTGGTTTTGGCTTTGTTATTACCTGCATTGTGTGTTAATTGTGTTATTTGCATTTGTAATATGTATGTTAAGGAACGTAAGGTACTCTCTTAGATTTCAGGCAGGATGTTGAGTTTAATTCTGACTTTTCAAGATTCAACATCTCAGGGTAATTAAAATCTATTTATTAATTATTATGCAGGATATAAACTGATGCCTATTTATTTCAACTCGATAGCTTCAAATGGAATAAGTAACACTTGGAAACTGTGCCTAAAAGTTCATTCAAAACTGTGAAATCAAAATCCACCTGTGAATGGATTGATTGTGCATGGTACTGTATAAACCTGTAGCAAAAAGCAAATTTGCATCCATTTTGAGTACAGCTGGATCCACGTAGTTTATTTATTATGTGTATGAGATTTGCTTGTTTTAGCAAATCCACTGAGCACTAATCCTGACTGTGTTTCAACTGACATTGGAAAAAAAAAAAAAAGATTGCAGTGCTTTTTAAAATGTTTACTCCAAAGGTTGGAAACCTTAATGCATGCCTAAAGGAAGAAATTTTCTTTTGGAAAAGAAACTTGGAGATAAGAAAGTGTTCATTTTTCTAGCAAGTCAGAAAGCTTGCTGTTTCAGTTCAACCCAAATCAATCATTTTTCTGATTTTCTCCCACTTTTTTCCCCTATAGAAAAAAACTACATTATAAGAATAGGTCTCAACTTACACACTACAAATTTCCAATGTGTTTTCAAGTCAGTATTATTGATATCTTCTAATTTCATCTTCTGTATTTGTTTACTAACACAATAAGAGTCACAGTAGGTAAAACTGCATGTAGGCATTACCATAAGCAAAAAATAAAAGTATTTATTTTAATTACTTTTAATATCACTTTCCATGTACTGAACTTAGACAACTTAAGCATGTGCTCTTGAAGAAAACAGTTTAATTTCAGTAAGAAAGCAATTAAAGAGGATATTTCTACTCATGGATTTTTTTACTTGTTTTGTTCTTGTTGCTTTTTTTCCCCATGCATTCAAAATAACCAAAGTTGTGTGTAGTTTCATGAATGTGTCTTTGTGCAGTGTACAGCTGCAGAAGAAACAAAACGCATTTTGATGAAGGTTGATGGAAGTACTTTCAATGACTAATGTGTTTAGCTTTGTATTGTAACCTGCCTGTTCAACAGCTAAGAGTTAGATAAAAGAAAGCAATAAAGGAAGAGTTAAAACAGTGAGAAAGAAAGGTAAAATAATGGTACTCGTACAGCCTCCCTATACCTCTTCAAAGCTGTAGAGAAAAGTGCTTTTCCACAGGGTATATTGGGATAAGAGTGCTTGGGAAGAATACAACATAGGTAAGTCAGTAATCCTCAGATCAGGGGAAATAAAAAATCTCAAGAATCTTCCAAATAAAAGAAAGGCGAAGCTATCAAAAATGTGCCACTGATACCTGTTCAAAACCACAAGGTGATTTTTTGTTTGTTTTCTTTCCAATGGTGGGATTTGTTCACAAAGTATATATTACTTTTCCCAAAGGCTTTTTACTGTGCAAAAGGCGATATAAATTACTCTGTTCTTAAAGCCCTCTGTTAGCGCAAACACGCCGTGACAAGTTCCCCCAAGGAAAGTCCTGTAGGGTCCAAATCCCAGCTGAAATTCCTGAGCGAGCCATGCTGAATGTTTGAGACTGTTACCCGACCGCCGGTCGGAGTGACTGGGTTGCAGAATACTGACTGGAAGGCTACGGGAGCCCGGGGACCTGTGCTTCTGGCAGTACAGGTGGCTGCTCATCAAACCAAAGAGTCCATTGGGTTTTTTTTCTGAATCTTATCACTCCTTAGAAAAGTATGATGAAATTGCAAAAGTACTCATCATTGCTTAGCTTCTGCTAACTTTATATTCAGTAATATCTCTTCCTGGATTGCATTTAGACTTCCGAGCTGGAGTAGTCTGTAATTGACCCCGCCGCTCAGCTACCCTGAGGCACAGTGCACGCTGACTTTCCTTCCTATTGATATTTCTTCTTCCAGTGGAAGCTGGAGTGTAGGAAATAAGGGAGAGAAAATTAAATTCAATTGCAACTCACCTTATCCCACCACAGGATGCAACCCGCACCTGCGCCCAGGCTCAGGGACTAACAGCACCTGTGGTTTGCATGAACCATTAATTTCAACAGAAGCCCTTGCAAAGCAGCATGCTGCCAGGGCTGATAAAAAAAAAAAAAAGACACTTCTCTTAAATTGGAGTGATTTCTAGGAATGAGATAAACTGGATATTAGATAACCCACATGGAAGCCATAGATTTTTAGAAATCGATATGCTTTTTCTCCCTATATCACTATTGCTATAGTTTCGGTGGCAAGAGAAGACAAGGAATACTGTCATCAGCTTGCTGGCCTGATTATTTTCTTAAACAACAAGCTTGAAAAGGGCTGATTTGTTTCTGTCTGTATGCCTCTGTACATCTGTTAAGCTAAATAGATTGTCAGGATTGAGAAATACTACCAGTGATTTCTGTGATTTTTATAGGTGGAAATGACCTAGCGACTCAAAAATAAGGTTTTGTTTCATAAAGAAAACACAAGGGAGTTAGAATAAGGAGTACTGTTCAAAGCTTAGTCTGTAAGTTTTGTCATTCTTATCAAGTATTCCTGAAAATATGGATTATCTCTGCTATTTGGGTACATGCAAATATATTATCAGTGTGGAAGATGCTCAGTTAAACTCCTAAAATCAAATGCCTAGTGTTAATAATAGTAATTCAACAGCAAAAAGGATACGATATTCTTTCCTTTCCCTCCCCTACGACACATGCTTAAAGCAGAATTGCTTGTTCATTTGTAGAAAATTCTAAGTCTGCATATAGTTTGATTTTAGAAATTATTGTTTTTCTGACTGTATGTTAGGCATATGTAAATCTTTGTGGATAGTTTGATGAATATATATATATGTCTCATGTAGCTTGCACTGCTTATGGACTGCAGTTGTAACAAATTTGGAAGGGATCACAGTAGGTTGTTCTAGCCACTACAAGCCTAAGCTTTCTACAGCATCATCATCAAGTTTAATGTCATTAATCATGCCTGTGTGACATTGCATTATGGTCGCAACTATTCAGCTGCTTATAGGTAGACTGTACATAGATGCTGAAGGAACAAGCTCAGCAGAGTCACAGCATCGATAACCATAGCAGGAATAGAACGTCACAAACATACCTGAAATTCTTGTACTCAATGTTATTTTCATCTAATAAAAACAGTTCAGGTGGCCCACAGCCATGATTTTAAGGTAACCGTGTTTCCAGCCATCAGGAACTGTAAACATTTTAGGCCAAAAATACTAAACTGGCAGCTTGCTTTATTCTGCTCTGCCTACAACAGAAACAATTTAGATGAAGGGCGAAAAAACCCACTGAGCTGTGTTTCTTCCATCTGTGTAGCTACAAAGGGAAGGAAAACAAAGGGAAAACACACACAAGGTAAGTACCAGGTTCTGCCCTGATCAAGATAACTGCTTCATTGTGTCCATTACAAATGTTGTCATGACTTTAGTTCAAACTTTGGCCTTAAACAATGGAGACCATGAAATACATATTTGCTACATATTGAGAATGTTATGGGAATGACCTAAATATTTTATACAAGGGTAGCAATACGTCTTGAACAAACGTTATCTAGCCATAACATTCTGGAACATGGACTGCTGAAACAATTGTGGCTGGTGAGAGATTCCTACAGGAAGACTAATATCCCAAAGTAAATTTGTTTTCAGCTCTCCATTTTTAGAAATGCTTTCTTTTTTCAGCTTACTGCAGGACTGTGTGGTGGGGGAGGTGGACGTTTCCCTGTGTATGCCCTTCCCTGAGGGCTTCACTGAGGAAGAATTATTGTGAATTCACAATATGCTCTGCAGAGCCAAAAGGCCATGAGAAGTCTTTATGGGAACAAACTGAAGATTAGTCCCATATCTTTCCCTTTCTTTCTCTATTTTTTGGACTGGCTGATTCTAGAACATGGGCATAAAGGGCAACATCTACCTAGAAAATTAAGTAGAGCCTGGATGTTGGCAAAGACACAGATACTGCAGCTCAGCCATAGATATGTTGTTAAGTTTCTAGAATTCCTTGTATGACTCTCTGCCACTGTAACTACTGCCATTGACATCTTAATGCAACAACATATAGATCACTAGATCCTACAGTGCCTTTCCTAAATGAATTATTGGAAAATAACAGCTTCCATGGTCCTATGAGCTAATAGTGAAACTCTGTGATTTTCTCTTTTATTTCTTTTTTTTTAAATTTTTTTTTAATGTCTTATTTTTGTTCATCTCAGGGAACAAGTTTCTCCTTAACCATTGCCAACTTTCTGTTCAACAACAAACTGTTTTAACTATTGTCTGTTTTTCTTTCCAGATTTCCTTGTCTGCTATGCTTATTCCCTTTCCTTTTTTCCAGTTCTATCTTCCTGTTCAATTCTGGTTGCATTTCTGGGAATGTACTGTATGAATCTTACTTTCAGAGAGTAAGACTTTAAAAGGTCTGTGACTCCAAACACTGATTACAAGATTATTTTGTTATTAAACACCTCAAGATTCTATAGAGATGCTTAATTGCTTTTAGCAGATAATGAATGCATATATTGCACGAACAACAACATTGTGTTCTCTTATTGCCTAGCATGCACGAGACTATTTGCCAGCTTTTCTGATCTGATGAAATTAGGGAACTGGCTGAATCATAGACTCAATTCACTGCATATCATTATTACTATATATTTTTAGTAGGGATAGCAGGAATAATGACTAGAAAACAGAAAAAAGGAAATGTAACAAAGTTGTTACATTTCATTCAGTAAGATAACTTCAGTAACTGAAGTAACCTTCAGCTGTGACTCCCGATTATTTTAGGGTAAAGGTAGCAACAAGATCAGAAATTATTTCTTCCAACTTTGGAAACATACTTAAAATAAATCAAACCAGTCTTGGTTATGCAGACCACAGGCCACCTTAAGCCAAGCCTGAAGGTCCGCTGAAAGGCTCAGATAGACCAACTTGCGGCCATTTGCTTCTTTCTTAACATGGATGAGACCACCTCATCCAATTTCTGCGCTTATCGTTTGGTTTCTTTTCAAATCCCAATCTACTTCAAAATATTGTCTTGTGTTCCTTGAAAGCATTATCAACTACTTTTGAAGGGCCACCTATCATTCTGCCCATTACTAGAGAAATTCCACCCTTAATTTTGTAACCCGAAAGAGCCTAGATCCAAACTTACCAAGTGTAGAAGTCAGGAAATTCTTAAAAGAGAAATCCTTGAAATCCATGGAAAACTCATGCTTGCTGGAGTCTTGCTGCCTCTAGGATACCTCTTTTATTAAGCCTTCCTTATGAAAGAAGCTGCAAACTGGGTCCAGATCTATGCCCTTAGAAATAAACCAGCAATATTTTATAACTCTGAAATGAGCAACTTTTAATCTCTGGCAGATAGACTAGATAGCAGCTCCATTGACTAGTTAAGGGAAACGATAAACTTCTAAAGCTTTGTGGTATCTTGGTGATGCAATCTATTGTAGCTATAGGGACACGGTAAGAAAATTTGTTGAAACACTGAAGAAACAGTTCTGAACACTATTGTGCTGAGATCACTGGAATTGCTAAGACCACTGATGGTCATAAAAACTGGCAATGTGCAGGTTTGCAAGCTGTTTTTCCTAATGCTTCTAGGTTAAAGAAAGTTAAAGAACAATGCACTAAAGACAAACACTTCTTTTTAAAAGATTATTACAAGATTTTATTACAAAGAATACTTATAATAGCTTTTTCCCCACTTTAATGTTTTACTTATTAGACACATTACAAAGTTACATATACAATATAGAACACAAGGTATAATAAAGGCAAGTTTTTTTAAAAGAGACAGAACAGAGGAACAGCTTTTCTTCCCGGACAGAGAGTTTTCTGATTTAGCATCTTCAATGATATTAGTGTAAACAGAAAAGTATTTAAAGAACATTCTGAACTGCAAAAGAACATTTCAGACATTGGTCTGGTTTTGTATGTCTATAATATACAAAAATTTAAGAGACAGCTTCTGCATAGCTGACATCATTGTTAAAACCTTACTTTTCAGAAAGCACCTGAGGCTCTATGCTGAAGCTGATGCTACACAGCTAGTAATAAAAATTAAGTGAATAAGTCACTATAAACAAGGAGCTAAACATTTGTGTGCCGGGCACATTGATTAGAATGCTTTCAGAAGACCCATTGTTAGCAAGTGTTAAATACTAAAGGTTACTCCTTGGGCCAGACTGGATTCAGAAAACTGGAGATAATGGCCCTATAAAGATGGTATGTAGCTAGCAACAGTTGCGGCTTGCTTATGGATACATGTAAGCACAGTCTAGTTAGGACGCTTAATCGGGATAAATGTGGGAAAAAAAGGATAAAACAAACAATACATCAGCCAGCTTGTGGGCAGTTTTCAGTACATGCATGTTCTTCTGTAATGCTGAGAAGAAAAAACATGCCATGACTACTGTTCGTAGAATAAAAGTGTTCAGGTGTTTGCCATAGCAAAGCTACCTGCTCCTGTTGGCCTTTCTCCAATGTTATTGTTTGCTCTATGTAATGTTGTAGCTCTCCGGATTCATGCTGGTTT
>NW_010528411.1:0-5522 GCF_000687285.1 Phaethon lepturus | reverse complement strand
TCCCTACATTCCTGCCCTAACAGACTCATTGTCCTCTCTCCTCTCTTGACTTCCTCAGCTGTGACAGTCACAGCTGAAATCAAATAAAATTTACTGTTGGGATGATGGAAAGTTATAGTCACTCTGGACAGGGAAAGATGTTACAGGTCTGAATTACAAAACCTACAAAAAGCACAATTGCTTATTGAGAAACAGTCTCTAGGAGTAAGTCCTGGACATGAGGGTGTAGTCTACTTGTGACAGAAGGCTGCAAACGATGAGTAGGGCAATTAGCTGCCAGGCATGACGCAGGTACAGCTCACTATGCTTTCCAGAACTATGGACTCAATGAATGACTGTATTTTGTATCCTGTCAATGAAAATAGTTTGAATGGAACTAACATGCAACCCATTTGCGTTCTCAGGCACTCAGGTTGTTTCCTGAGTAGGTATTAAAATCACTGGGTTTGGGCTTTCTTGTTTGTTCGTTCTTGTCTATCATTAGTTACGGAGTATGTTCATGGAAACCTCTCTGTGTGATTATACAGATTCTGCATTGGTTTTAGCCTTGGCCTCTGGCATACAGACATCTCTGTTTCTATTTGCTATTTTTTCATATTATTCTCTATGTATACTTACTAGATTTGATAGGAAGTCCCATTAAAAGGAGAGAGGATACAACCAACATTAACACAATACCTGCAGCTTGTCTTAGTCACGGACAGGTTTTATAAGTCTAAATTAAAATTCGTGACAACTGGCTATATTTATTAAAATTAGCTCAGGTTTCTTGATACAGAAATCAAACTCTAGCATGGTAATTGCATTGTCACTTCTAATTTAGATAATTTTTTTTACTCATTAGTCTTACTTTGTGTATACCCTTCCCTCTTAATGAGAGCAGAAAGGGAATTTGCAGCCTACAGAGTTAGCCGTCATAATTCTAAGCTTCGTTCACGCCCTCTCACACCACAGGTTTTGTTAATATTTTAAGCCAATTTAGCAACAAAGTCCTGTTAATAAAGGTAGTTCAGTAGTGTTTTTAAAGCAGAAATAAAATGATCAGCTCTTTAAGTATTTGTTTTGCGTGTAACAGCACAGGTCTTGGTGCAGCAAGATCATATGTTGGTGCAGCTGGATCATATGCTGCCCACATTTGATGATTGTCATGGTGATTTACTGTTGTGACCAAAACTGTCCTGCTTCTGCATACTAATAATTGTAGGTTATTTGTTTCATTTATGGCCAAAAGCATTGGAAATACACTCCAAGTTTATATCTGTACTAGTAAACTTAAGTGCCATGGAACTTCCTGGACAGTAAAACTCAATCCTTGGTAGTTTTAAATGGTTAGAATTGTCCTTTACACAGTTTTGGCACATTCCCACATAACTCCCAGGGGCAGTTCAGGGGCTAGCACAGGCCAGTGGCCATTTGCAGTTTGCATGCAGCCACTTTAGTTTCGAAACTGAGAAAATAAAGTAGTATGGGTCTGATTTGTTGTGTGCCAGTGAGCCTCGGTGACAAGGAAGGATCCTGGGAACAGAAGTATTTGTTGATTCCGATAGTTTGACTGTCAGAAACATTGTACAATGTATGCAGAAAGAGTATTTTTCTTTAAATGGATTTGTAGTTGCAGACATAACTCCTTGTATGTTGATGTAACAGACATAAACCTATTCCTTCAACAGGGAAAGAAGGGAGAAGGAAGAAGTGGCGGTCAGTCATACAGGTGTCCAACTGCTGGTGTCTTGGTCAAGAACTTCTACCAGGTCCTCCTGACTTGCCTTTGGGAAGGGATGGACTTGTGACCACTGATTACTTTATGCTCTCGGCTCTTGATTGGGAGTGGATTAGGTTGGATTCAAATAATGAGTGGCTTTTCACTGCTATATCTGTACACCTCACCAGATTTTTTTTTTTTTTAGATTTAAAAAAAAGAGTTCTCAAACTGGGAGTCTGTTTCTGTATAAACTTGTTCTTGTCTGCTCATTTGTGTATATGAGAGAAAACTGTGAATAGCAAACAAAGTTCTGATTTTTATATTTACTCTATAACGCTATTGTTCCTTTATCCCTTTATTTTCCTGTACTTACAGATGAAATGTGCTTCTCATTCTACACATTATAGGTTCTGAGCAGAATCTTGATTTTGCCTCACAGATGATGCTTATTACTTTCTCAAATTTTCTCCAAGTGAAAAAATCTTGAACATTGTCTCTAAATGTGTATTTTGTCTACTTAGGATCTTTTCCTGACCCCTGTTGGAACAATTAAGACTATAGATTTCATTGGATCAATGCAATTTAATGAATTTGAAATAATTAAAATACCTTTATTAGCAAAGAATGTTCAGCACTAACCATTATGTGAGGATCATAGGCTACTTGCCCAAATATTAATAATGTTTCATATTTTTCATAATTTATATGGCTCTTCAACTTCCGGAAATGCTCCCCAGCTTAAATACTCAATAGAAAACTGGGTGTAATTTTACACACTGGCATAACAGAAGCTCCTGCTTCTGTAGGGTAGTGGGAGTGGGGAGCCAGGTGTGGGGATGGGAGAAGAGACAAAGAATGTGCTGGTTCTGTCCTGTATCGGCAAAGATGCAAGTAGCAGGAAAAAAAGTTTCTTGTTAATCTAATTCTCATTAAAACTTTATACAGTTCATCTGGTACCTGAAATGAGGTTTCTGTAAGAAAAGTCATCATAAAGCAGTGTACTATTAGTCCCACCACCAAGTTTCTTTTTTCTAGGAACAATTATTTCTGTTTTAGTTATTAAAAGGTGAGACAGAATTTCTCTTAATATTCCTGGTTCCTCACAGTAAAATGTGTGACCTTCCCCGTTGCTAAAGAATCAGTATATAGGTTATTCGCTGACTCTAATTCAACTTCCTTCGATGATTAATTCCCTGAATTGAATATAAAGAGAGTCATCTGAGTTACTGTAGGTATTCTTTCTTAGCAGAACAAAGGTGCATGGACAATAACACCTAAAGCAGCCATAGTTCTGTGTTTCCCCAAAATTTGAGCTGCAAAAATCACAATTTTAAATCACAATCCTCTTTCCTCATCTCCAGAGAGGCAGAAAAGTAATCACAGATAACCAATCCAGATTTCTTCTGTGTTATTTGCACTGGAGACAGCTAGAAGAAGTCAGCACACAGAATTAAGCTGAGGGAAGTAAAATTTTGGCCATGGACAGAAGGAGTAGGATAAAGGCTAGAAATGAGTCAGAGATGACCCTAAGATAACAAGCAGTGTTTATAATTCTTATAAATTCCTCCCAAATGGCAAGATTTTTGTTGGTCTCGTGGTGATCTTGTGAAACCCCAGCCCACTCAGGGATTTCTGCCTGTTTAGTAGAAGTCCCCTCTTCCAAACAGCTCCCACCTTGTGAAATGAGTGAGGGGCCAGGAGATAGAACCGAGGAGGGGACTGTGCAGGGCAGGAGAAGCAGAAATGGGGCAGAACAGATGCGTGGAGCAAAAGATTATCGCTCATTTTGGAATCAGGGCAGCAGATGTGACTGCTGATGAGCGAGAGCTCTGGAAGCTTCAGAGGATGATAACCACAAAGCACACACAAAAGAACATGTTCATTAATATGGCACCTCACACATGCCGGGGATAGGGAAAGGCACGGTTCACTAGGTGCACAAACACATTTTCCTTAAAAATCTTGCAATTGGACGGCATCACAATTCATGACTACAAAGGCAAAAATGCTGAATTTGAGCAATGGGGAGAAAAGTGATACCTAATGGTTCAAGAGAATTTATGAAGGGAAGATGTGACCTTTAGTTTAGACCTAGTTAAGCCACCTGCATAGTAGCCTAGAGATGAATTGAGAAGAGACTAGTTAGAGCTGCACTATAGACTTGAAAGTGATCAGCATAGGAATTAAATCCTTTTAATTGTTCACATGACATCAGGCACAGTCATCTTTTGCAAGACCAAACATGTTGTTAAACCTGACAAAATATGACTTTAAAAAGGAATAATCATAAAAAGAAAAGCCCAACAAAAAACTTGTGGAGTAAAGAAGGCTCTGAGATTGCTGAATCATGGTTGTATAGTTTTCACTTGTTGTACAAGGAACATGAGGCAAGATCTTTACCCAAATTATAAAAGAAAATACTGAAACTACGAATTGGGCAAAGAGACAGCAAGAACATCAGGAAAGGACAGATTTGCAAAAGCTGTGGATAATGTGATATAACAATTTTTAGCTAACTGTGTCTAAAAGGCCCCAGTGACACGTAAGGAAATTGTTCACGCATTCTGATTCTCTGTGTGCTGAACATGTGAAATCTCCTGTTTATGGCTGACCCATAGGAGCAGTTTTCCAGTAGCAGGCAGTGGATTGCAAACGTAGAGAAGATGTGGTTTCTGCCTGGCAACATGAGTTTTCCTTACTCACTATTTCCAAATTAGGGAGTTGAAGAGTAACCACAGCACTTCACTGGCACCATGCGAGTTCCCATGGCCCCAGAAGGGAACTGGAAGGTGAAGTTCATCATCGGAGGCTAAAGCCTACCTCCTTCTTCGTGTAGCCTTCTTCATGTTGTTTTGGAGCTGGCAGATGAGACAGTGTAAGTATAGGTGTCTCTGACAGTATCTAAGTAGCACAAAATGTGAAGAAACTGTTGAGATCTTGAGTTCCAGTGAAGAATAAGAAGTTGCTAGAGATTTTGTGCAAACTCAGTGAGGAAGTAAAAGACAGACTGGAAGCAATTTAATTAAAAATTAGAAGACAAACCTTAAACAATGTAAGCTCTCAACACAAAGATAATATAGCTGAAGAGAAGAATGAAAGCAGAGAAGCAATTTCTGTTGTGTACAGAGTGATCACAGCACACTTGTGTTGACAGAGAAAAAAAACAGTGAGCAGGGAAAGGCTAGGAGTGGAAAGAGTATTGGAAGGGACTAGGAAGTTTAGGCTGGAAGAAACTGAGTACTTGGATAGATGGACGGGTTTGGAGTGAAGAAAATGCATTCATTTCCAGTTACAGCCCTAAAATTGAAAGAAGAAAGAGGCTGGAGAAGAGAAGGAAGCAAGATGTGGTGTACAGTATTGGCCATCTTTTTTGTAGGATGATGGAAAGATCTTGTGAAGAGAGAATGAAGAGGAAAGGGACTGAGGAGAGACAGAAGCTAGCGAGTAGTTAGTTGGTGTCCTCTGCAAAGATGTTGGGTCAGGAACGTGGCAGGAATGTGACCGCAAGACACTGACCTCGTAGGGGGTATGGTTCTTTTACTATATTTTTTTTAATTTTTGTTTTACAAATACAGACGTATTTTTCAAAACATCATTTGATCAACTCCTGGCATACCAGCAAGCACACTATCATCGTTAAGGTTTAGACAAATTAATTTTATCTGCATATTGTGGTTCAGCGTACTTTGCATCTGGGATAGCTTCCCAAGCAATTAAACCCGAGCAATTAAGCTGGTAAACAAGCGCGCGTTATGCTGCCTAACTCCAGCTGCGAGCGCCCGCGGAAGAGGCGCGGGCGGCGGGACGCCCCGGCTGCTGG